>NC_054702.1:112761967-112811464 GCF_016097555.1 Gigantopelta aegis | reverse complement strand
AGAGCAGTAAATATGAATAATAAGGGATTATTACAAAGCAGATGGGTTGTTATGAATACCATTATCACCTAGAGACTACCTTGGGTTGGCTGCTCTTGTATCACGTTTAATTCTCACCCACAGAGCAGTAAATATGAGTAATAAGGGATGATTACAAAGCAGATGGGTTGTTATGAATACCATTATCACCTAGAGACTACCTTGAGTTGGCTGCTCTTGTAACACGTTTAATTCTCACCCACAGAGCAGTAAATATGAGTAATAAGGGATGATTACAAAGCAGATGGTTTGTTATGAATACCGTTATCACCTAAAGAGACTACCTTCAGTTGGCTGCTGTTGTAACACGTTTAATTCTCACCCACAGAGCAGTAAATATGAGTAATAAGGGATGATTACAAAGCAGATGGGTTGTTATGAATACCATTATTACCTAGAGAGACTACCTTCAGTTGGCTGCTGTTGTAACACGTTTAATTCTCACCCACAGAGCAGTAAATATGAGTAATAAGGGATGATTACAAAGCAGATGGGTTGTTATGAATACCATTATCACCTAGAGACTACCTGGAGTTGGCTGCTCTTGTAACACGTTTAATTCTCACCCACAGAGCAGTTTTATGTTTACAATTACACCTCAAATGCATTTTCTGCTTTAGAATATCAGTGGCTATATATACGTGTTTCTCGTAGCCTGAATGTTTCTGGAAACCAAATAATTGATTTTATTTCCCAATTATTTTGTACGTTCAAAAAATTTATATTAGGAAGTAAAATGAACTACTACAAACAGGATGTCCACACACATGCTGGATATACAGACTTTGATAATCGAAATAATGCGTTTAACGTGTAAGTTTAATTGATAAAAAGGCTCTGTTAGATATGGAAACATCTTATAATGACAGAAAACATATAAGTGACCGTTTAATGGCAGTGAGCTTTGTTACACCAAGGGTCGCAGGATCGATTATAGCCTTCGACCATCTTGGCTTGTGCCCTACGTTGGGTAAATCAAAGGCTGTCCTGTTTATTGGATATAAAACATTCCTTGCTGCTTTTCAGTAGAGGTGTCTTATGTAATTATGGTAAGCCGTCTCTCTCTCGCTCTCGCTCTCTCTCTCTCTCTCTCTCTCTCTCTCTCTCTCTCTCTCTCTCTCTCTCTCTCTCTCTCTCTCTCTCTCTCTCTCTCTCACTCTCACTCTCACTCTCACCTCTCTCTCCTCCTCACTCTCACTCTCACTCTCACTCTCTCCCTCTCCCTCTCTCTCTCTCTCTCTCTCTCTCTCTCTCTCTCACTCACTCACTCACTCTCACTCACTCTCTCTCACTCTCACTCTCACTCTCACTCTCTCTCCTCTCTCTCCTCCTCACTTTCACACTCTCTCTCTCTCTCTCTCTCTCTCTCTCTCTCTCTCTCTCTCTCTCTCTCTCTCTCTCTCTCACTCTCACTCTCACTCTCACTCTCACTCTCTCCTCTCTCTCCTCTCTCTCCTCCTCACTCTCACTCTCTCTCACTCTCAGTCTCACTCTCACTCTCTCCTCCTCACTCTCTCTCTCTCTCTCTCTCTCTCTCTCTCTCTCTCTCTCTCTCTCTCTCTCTCTCTCTCTCTGTCCCCCCCCCCCCCTCCCAAGTGTCTAAATAACTATATGTTAGACATTAATATGTCTAAACTTTGCTAAGACTAAGTTATCGTTAAATCCACTCCTTTCTTTGAAAAAGCTTGGGACGGGACGTAGCCAAGCGGTAAAGCGCTCGCTTGATGCACGGTTGGTTTAGGATCGACCCCCGTTGGTGCGCCCATCAGGCTATTTCTTGTACACCACGACGGTATATCAATGGTCGTGGTATGTGCTATCCTGCCTGTGAGATTGTGCATATACAAAACCCCTTGCTACTAATGCACAAATTTAGCGGGGTTTCCTCTCTGAGACTATGTAAAAATAATAACTAAATGTTTGACATCTAGTAGCTGATGATTAATAAATCAGTGTGCTATAGTGGTGCCGTTAAACAATACAAACTTTAAAAAAAAAAAGCGTCAAACAGTTATTCTACTTCACTGCACACCGGTTATGAATTCTATATACATGTACTCAGGAAAGGCGAGTGAGAGGCAACGCCGTAATGAGCCATTCACACTCATGTTCCACAACTTCAGCCCTCCACAATGAAATATTCATTTATTTATCATGTTATATCTTCTGCCTTGTAAAACTAAGTTATATTGGCCATGTGACCTGGATAACTGAAATGCAGTCTTGTCTTGTCTTGTCTTGTCTTGTCTTATACAACAGATTCTCCTATCAATGTCAAAATTGAAAACGACCTTAGAATTTATTGATGTCGGTCGTGAGTAATCGATATGATCATTATGATAATCGATATTTATTTTTATTTTTTCAAGTGGTGTTTAAGTGTTATCGAATTATCTATGCAGTGAAGTGTGGTGGCGTCAAAGGACATAACGCGATATAGCTCCGTGACGGGTTAATATTGGTCGCTAGTAAAACCTACCCGTTATGAACTTCAGTTTATCATATTTAGTTTTAACTATAGGCCCTACAATACCTCTGTTTGCCTTGGTTCAGTTTCACACACAAGACACCCGAGCCTATTCACGACTAGTCTTTATATCTACACAATACAGATAATGCATTAACAAAAGCTTCACATATCTACAGCAAGTTAATAAACCAAACTAGCTATACAGCCAAGAATACAGTTTCGTATTCAGATGTCCTCTGTCTTTGACATTAGATCTATTCTTTTCCATGGCTTTGCTTCGTGATATTGTTTAGACGAACAAACCCCGCCACTGAATGTGGAAATTCAATCGGACTTGGTTTCTATATGACGAGTCTTGTGTTAGAAATGTCAACCTGCACGGCGAAGATCAAGTAGATGGGTGTTTTGTATAGGTTCTTTTGAACCAAACCAGTTCGCAATGCTAATACTGTTCACATGTTCTAATAATACTGATAGCCTATAAGCAATGTATCATTTCAATTCTTTATTGAAACTTTGAGCAATAACTGCTAATCAGTTATAAATACAAATAACATGCTGGATAACGAATGAAAGGTGTAAAATGAAAATAGCGTTATTACAAATGACATTATTACAAAGCAGAATATAATAGATAATGTGCAGTTCGACTTTGCCTCTAAGTAACAATGACATAGGATTCACGTTTGTGAATATTTTCAATAGATATTTACCTAAATTACACAAATCTTTATTATTATTTGTACTTAGCAACTGTATTAATTTGAACATAGATGGATATACCCTATAATATTTGTTAATATATAAAACTCTTAAATGATTAAAAATGGACAACATAATACACAATGAAACTCATCTTCAATCTGTCCGAGTTGACAAAATACGCAAACTCTATCACGTCTATTCAATGCTATTATAACGCCCACTTCAATAGCTAAGCTATATGAAGACAATCGAAATCTTTTATACAAATCTGGAATAGATTTCATAAGGTAGTTCTGTAAAGTCATATCCTTTACTAAGTATTTATAAGATAAGAACACTTAGTCGATATTTGTAATATGCCTGTAATACTTTGCATGCACTGATCTATAATCATCTACCATAACATAGGTGAATAGAATTTAGCATTTGCTTGTGAATCCTGATTTAACCACAAATCAGAAAATCCTAGGGAGCACAATAATTGTTCGATATGAGGTACACAGTTGTTATTCTTTTCACATTTAGACCTGAGTTCATCATAGGCAGTATACAGTATACAATTATTTATATTAAGTAATGTGAACCAGTATTTTAATATACGATAATTGGGTACCTAGAACAGGAGATAACTACCTAGTTCAAAATATACCTTAACACTTTAATCTACCTGCAAGGAAATCGGGTGTCACATGGTATTTAAGAACTTATTTTAAAATAAAGTTTTATAATCGGCCCTCATTACTCATGTCAACCTCTAGTGTACATAACCGTACGAGATACGGGGCGGGGGTGGGGGGTGGGGGGTGGGGTGGGGGGTGGGTGGGGTGGGGGGGGGTGGGGGGTGGGTGGGTGGGGGGGGTGGACAGTTGAGATATTCGGGCAAAATAAACTGGCCTAAAACCTTTTGTCTGTGAATTTCCATCATTCCATCCACAATATTAGTTGTAATGCATTTAAAAATGTGTCATGATTCGTTTTCAACATTATAGCTGTTTGGCAGTAGGCCTAATGCTAATATGAATAAACATTGTTATCCGAGAATTATCAAATGTTTGACATCCAATAGCAGATTATTAATTAATCAATGTGCTCCAGTGGCGTCGTTAAACAAAACAAACTTTTTTTGTTATCCGAATACGACCATTTTCGTTTAATTCGCGTAAATATCAGCCTACCCCTTCTCCTACAAAACTGGGAGCCCGTACGCCTATGCTAGTGTATTGCATACTAAATACACGATATTGTGTATCAGTAGTGTATTAGGAATAATATTTGTATAAACAATCAATGTCACCTAATACTTCCAACTGGAGCCGCGGCTGCTTTTATTCCGTAAATATTCCATGGTGCACCTCCAACTTTGACTGATGCGCATCGAACTTTGACACGGAACTATCTCATTTTGGTAGAATGGAACCTTTAGAGCACTGGTTTGTGTGGTAATCTCCATGGCAGATATAAAAACGTGTGGGTCGTTTGATTTGATATACTAGATTCACGATATATTTACATTTTACAAGAATTGAGTAAATGTATTGGTCATTATGCAACTGTGAGACTTTGAGCGAGCTTTCCTTGCACGTGACACCAAATGCAATCCAATGTGTGGCTACAGCTGCTACATTTGACAGTTAACAGTAACACGTTATATAATTAGATACAAGTATTACAAACCCTCACCATTAAAGTTTATAAAATAGGGGAGGGGTATGCTGCTAGTTTTTGATATACCGGGATGCCTCTGTCTTAGTTGCACGGTTGCACGCTAGAACTGTCATTCTAATTTCTGTGGCGCCCCGCAGACGTATCAAGTTCACTGATACTAGTTGACATTAAATGACAGAAGTGTATTGGCCGTATGAATTAACACTTTATGACAACAAATCATGCCACAATGGCAGGCGTGGCAGTATTTAATTCACTATTTACAGTTAAGCACACTTTTAACTTTGACCCGATGAGTGAGATGCTATTTGCTATACTTTTACTTTTAGACACATATATATTATTTAAATGATTTGTAGTTGTCGCCGTCGGAAGATAGGCATTACCCCCCCCCCCCCCCCCCCCCCCCCCCCCCCCACACACACACACCGATGGAAGGCGAATTATTATATTACTGGCCATCCCAGATGGTGGGATCTTCCGACGTCTATGTATTCATATATTTACCTTGTACTGCTTCTGTAAAATGAAACAGTAAGCTACATAAGGTGTTAGAACGAGCACAAGTAAACTGTCATGTATAATATTTCGGCTGTTTCTGTCTCTTGTTAAAGTTTCTGAGTTCCTCCACAAACGAGTTCACTCTGGTTTGAAGCCGTTTGTTGTCCTCCATCAGCGAATACAGCAGGTGCTGCCTCACCTCCCACGCCGTCATCACTGGGGGCCGGGAATAAAACTGTTCCAACTCGCTCATCTCTCGCAGCTGTTTCCGAGACCTCGCCAATCCAGCACTACCGCTATAGCGACCAGACGAGCTCTCGGAGCGAAGACACCTCGCCGGAACGGACACGGGGCGCGGGCCAGGCACATGCGACAAGACGGGCGAGTGGGGGGTGTAGTCTGTGGAATGATTCACTCTTTGAGTTTTCGGTTCAGCAGCCGGAGCTGAGGATTGAACCGTGGCAGACGCTGCCCGACGTCCTGTCCAGTTCTCCCCGTCTACGGAAGCCTGGAACACGCTGGACGACCTTCTGAGTCGAGGGATCGTCACGTTGAAGAGGTTCTTAGCGCTGAACTTGTCGCGCTCCTTCTGAATGCGCTTCAGAGTCTTACTGACCTCTTTAGATCTGTAGGGACCTTGCTCGTTGTCGTCACCAGACGTCGACTGTTTACAGAAACTGTTGTACAGGTCGACCGCGTCTACAGACCTGTTGTTGATGATCTCCTTGAGCGTCTCGAACTGCTCGGCCTCTCTCCTGGCCTCCTCGATCTCCTGACACTTGTTCCGCTCCACCTTGTGCTGCTCCTGGTGCAGCGTGCCCAGCTGAGTCTCCAGGATGTCGTCCAGTTCCTCGTTACCCCGGTACGTCAGGCTGTAGTCCATCCTGACGGACCTCTTTACGTGATGTGGCTCCTCCATCGGCAGATGTTACGTTGTGCGGCTGTAGTCCAGCTTAACAGACCTCTTCACCCCTCCGTGTTATAGTAATACGTTACGTTGTGCGGCTGTAATCCAGTTTAACAGACCTCTTCACCCCTCCATGTTATAGTAATACGTTACGTTGTACGGCTGTAATCCAGTTTAACGGACCTCTTCACCCCTCCGTGTTATAGTAATACGTTACGTTGTGCTGCTGTAGTCCAGTTTAACGGACCTCTTCACCCCTCCGTGTTATAGTAATACGTTACGTTGTGCTGATGTAGTCCAGTTTAACGGATCCCTTCACCCCTCCGTGTTATAGTAATACGTTACGTAGTGCTGCTGTAATCCAGTTTAACGGACCTCTTCACCCCTCCGTGTTATAGTAATACGTTACGTTGTGCTGCATCTGTGTTATAGTAATACATTACGTTGTACTGCTGTAGTCCAGTTTAACAGACCTCTTCACCCCTCCGTGTTATAGTAATACGTTGCGTTGTGCTGCTGTAATCCAGTTTAACGGACCTCTTCACCCCTCCGTGTTATAGTAATACGTTACGTTGTACGGCTGTAATCCAGTTTAACGGACCTCTTCACCCCTCCGTGTTATAGTAATACGTTACGTTGTGCTGATGTAATCCAGTTTAACGGACCTCTTCACCCCTCCGTGTTATAGTAATACGTTACGTTGTGCTGCTGTAATCCAGTTTAACGGACCTCTTCACCCCTCCGTGTTATAGTAATACGTTACGTTGTGCTGCTGTAATCCAGTTTAACGGACCTCTTCACCCCTCCGTGTTATAGTAATACGTTACGTTGTGCTGCTGTAATCCAGTTTAACGGACCTCTTCACCCCTCCGTGTTATAGTAATACGTTACGTTGTGCTGCTGTAATCCAGTTTAACGGACCTCTTACGTGATGTGGCTCCTGCGTGTGATTGTTACCGGTTGCAGCAAATATCCAAGGCTTAGATATCTGTAAAATAAGTAAAGAACGTGTCTTTAAAAAGTAGCTTTTGTATCAGGAAACATGGATTATCAGAATATCGAACAAATAACATGGTTGCATTTTTAATTGATTGTTACTCCAGAAGTAAAATTGTAGAAATTAAAAATCAAGGTAGGAAAATGTGGCCTCAATAGCAGTGTAAAACATGCTAATAAAAACGTATAAATTGCGCATAAATAGTACCAAAAGATGTTTTCTTCAACCCGTTCATCCTAACTGATAATTAACAAATTGCTGGAGTGTCATAAAACAAGTACCAAAACAAAATATTCCCGTCCCCTTCTTCTTCATCCGTCTCGATAAATATCTTTCTGATGTTTCGTCTTATTGGCCCTGTTGTTCACGCAAATCAAAGACTTTATAGGATTATTAATATTGCGACGGATTGAACCCAATTACAACAGCCTGGTTGAAATATCGATAAGAAAAGCCGAAAGAAAACTCGCGATGTTATCAATTGCTCAGTAGTTTCACAAGAGACTAAAATAACTCTTATTATTGTAACTACAGTGTGTTTGCAATGGAAACAACCCGAAATAAACGTATGAGAAAAAATAACATCGATATTAGCATACAAATTGAAAGAAAAGAAAAAGAAACAAAAATCATTTGGGCAGCATCTAAAATCTACGTTCCAGCCAGTGCTCCATAACTGGTGTAACGATGCCGTAGTATGTACTGTCCTGTCTGTCGGATGGTGTATATAAAAGATATGTTGCTAATCGAAAAGAGTAGCCCATGAAGTGGCGACAGCGAATTTCCCCTCTCAATATATATATATATATATATATATATATGTCCGACGCTATATAACCGTAAAAACAATGTGTTGAGTGCGTCGTTAAATAAAACATTTCTTTCCTAAAATCTAATACACTTTTACAAACTTGGCATAAAGGTAAAGTACACACTATACTAAACATCAAGGTAGACAAAAATCTTGAATTAAAACTTGGCGTCACTTAAGCAATATTAGAAAGACATTGACCTCATGTTATAAAAATATAACCGACAGTGAGAGATATGATCTGTAGGTATTATAACCAAGCGTAAACACGACTAGGTCTAACATTGTCCTTACCGATGAATGCGAGTCGTTTATTTCCTTAAATACTACCCACTTAGAAACGCCAACCTGTTGCATGCTAACTCTAAATGGACCGGGTATTCAACGTCGTGTTACTCTACAGTTCTAAGATAGACCACCTGTTTGAGTTTAGTGTCGAGTTTCGCCGCCAGTCAGTACTGTGTGTAGATTGTGTAGACTGAATAACCAAAGAAAAGCGAATACTAATATAGTTCTCTTTAATTTAACATTATTATTTGTTTGTGTGTGTCTTTGTTTTTGTTATGGGTTTTTTCTGTCCTGGACAGGAGATCTGGTGAAAACCAAAACTTGTGCCCAGAATGGACGTGCCTGAATCTTTAGCTGATATGGGCACGTTAATAGAATTTTCCTTCATCCTGGTTTTGATTTTGTTGTTTTTGTTTTAACCTAAATAACAGGATTTTAAAATACGTGGTTTTCTACTACACCACATTGTACACGGTTTGGCTAAAGCTTATTTTCTTTCTTCAAACAGCAGTTTCTCCACGTGTAGATATCTCTCTGCGTGTATAATCACCTACCGGTTCGTCCGGGATTCCGAAAGGAAACGAGTCAATTCTAAAATTCGCGATATGTTGGTCTATTCTGAATTTACAAACATCCTGACAATTCCACATAATCTAGTTCTAACATATACTTACTAAACTCCCAGTTTTATCAACTAGTTCTAAAAGATATCTACTAAATCCCCCGTTTCATCAATTATTTCTAAAAGATATCTACTAAACTCCCAGTTTCATCAATTATTTCTAAAAAATATCTACTAAACTCCCAGTTTCATCAATTATTTCTAAAAGATATCTACTAAACTCCCATCAACACCAAACTGTGACGAGTAAATTAGAACCTCTATAAACACAGGCTTTAAATCCAATTACAACAGATGATCAGAAATGGTTTGTCTAAGCAAGAAACAATATATTTCAGTCAGACGTATTGTGCAATACTGTGGAATTCAGTGTATAAGAGTACAGGAGACATTTGTCGCCCTGTTATTTGAGAATATCACTAACAGGTAACAGAATGACGTTAGTGGAATTATTTTTATGCAGTGGATTCCAGGTATTGTTGAATATACATAACACCATAAGCTGTGCTCTTGCTGTGAATACACGTATGCCCTTTTCCGGTAATGAATAAAATATTAAATGAACATGCATAGACATTGTTCCGTGTAATAAAAGAAAATCGACATTATTTTTTCCAGCTCTGTTTAACAGCTTTAAAACATTCAATAGACTCATATCAAGATAGGCATCATTATATTTATGCTTATCTGTTACGATAAAATTGTGTGACAGAGAAATCCAAATAGGGTCTGATACAGCATATCCTACAACTAGGATTAAATTCCACTATATACACTTATCTCACTACACTATAAACACAGGAGAAGGTTTTGAAAGATCGAATATTATTTTTACGTATGGTAACAATGTTCTGAGCTTTTGTAAACGCTTAGTTTTTTTAAAAATTTTTTATTAAGATTGCCATACGACCGTCCGTCCGTCCATACATCTATATCAGTCTCAACACAATAGTAGCGAACCTCGTTCACAGAAAACTCTCTTTCCTACGGCTGTCCAGCAGTGGACCTGGTGATATTCTTCTGACAGATGTGACTCCCAAACAAATCCAAAAAGACATTACCTAAATGGGTTGCAGAAACGAAACTGTAGAACGAGCATTGTGAATGACCCCACATGAATAAGTCGTCTAAAAGAAGAAAGATGGCGACTATATAAAGTTAAATATGGGAACAATATTTCAATAAATTATTTCCACAGTTGATGAAAAGGGGTTGTATGCAATGGTCTCTGAATGTTGTCTGTTAATCAGTTGAAAAAAACCCGTCGACATGTCAAGTTGCAACTTAAAGAAGTTCCTGAACGATTTATTAGTAAAGATGTTAAGCAAGATCAAACATGGTTTCATCATTCTGGTTGCGAAACAAACAAGATATTATGTTTACCTACAGGCAGGCATGAGGCGGCACTATGTAAACAAATGTTTACCTGTAGACAGACACGAAACGGTACTATGGAACCAATTGTTTGCCTGTACACAAACACGAGACGGTATTATGAAACAAATGTATACCTGTTCACAGACAAGAAACTGTACTATGTAAACAAATGTTTACCTGAAGACAGCCACGAAACGGTATTATGGAAACAATTATTTACCTGTCCACAAGAACGAGACGGTATTATGGAAACAATTATTTACCTGTCCACAAGAACGAGACGGTATTATAGAAACAATTATTTACCTGTCCACAAAAACGAGACGGTATTATAGAAACAAATGTGTCCACCGACAAAAAACCCTCCAAAACCCCCGGTACTATGGAAACAAATGTTTACCCCTGATCTAGCAATTGCTGGCAGTATGGAAACGGACAATGTTTACCCTTGGACAGACTCTGATAATGTTTACTTGTGAACAGGTAGGCCTACTGGCTAGCTCCATGGAAACAGATATTGTTTACTTATAGACAGAAATACAATTTAACGGGCCAGTTATTCTTGTACATATTCTTGCTTCGACTTTTCATTGCTTAAGAATGGCTCTGTAGAAAAGTCCTTCTATTAGTTTCCGGTGTTGACGCCGTATTCGGGATATGGATTGTTAGCGTCCAGCCTGCCGTCTGCTCGGGTGGCCGTGTTGGATCTGATTAAAACGTTCTTACATGTCACATTAGTCCAGTGATTTCGCGTCGACAATCGCCACTAAACTCGCCCCTCGCGTCTCCTATTCACTCCAGTTACAGACTTTCATTACCACTGATTCTGTGAAGTGATATGTAAACAATAAATAAACTGGTTATTTGTCAGGCGAAACGCACTTGATAAACAGAACTGGTTTCCAGTGAAAGAAAGCGAGCCAATATTTGCAACGGTCTATAAGCTGTCTGTGTGTATCGTAAGGGCACCAAATACTCGATAGCCTTTACTTAAAAATAAACAATGATCAGTTCGGACAAACACGACTTGTTCAGTAAACACATATGCCTACTTTCTAGACGAAAGAATATATGTCATACAGTAAGGAAAGAAATATTTGCTTAAAGGTCCTATGTCCAAGTTAAAATAATATTGAGTTATTTTCACATTTATTTGTAATAAATAACTACACATTAATCGATTCCACGCATAATTTTTCCATAATTAACTCAAGAATAATAATTTTCAAAAGTCTTGTACTGGACGACAAGAGGGGTTTCCCGAATAATCTGTGGCTAAATATAGCATGGCCACCATTTTTGTTTATTTGTCAGTAGTCTGCAATGAATTATGGAAAAAACTTTTTTTACATTTATTTGTGATAAATGACTACGAATTGATTGATCCCACGCAACTGGACGACAAAGGAGGGGGTGGGGGGTGGGGGGGGGGGGGTGGAGGGGGTGTTTCCCCAAATAATTTGTGGCTAAATATAGCATGGCCACTATCTTTGTTTCTTGTGTCAGGTGATTGCAAAACATTCTTGGTAAACTTAGTATGTTCAATGTGTACTCATAAAACAGTGACGTTACTAGTTAAAGCGTGTGACACACTCTCAAGATTCCCGTCTAAAATACATATTTTTCTACTAGTAAATGGAATTATTTGGTCGTAATTGTTTATAGGCATATAACTGTATAAACTTCATGTGTCAAAACAAAATTTAATAAATATTTTTGGCGAGAACCTACATTATTGGAACTCTGACATAACACCGTTAACGACCCTTGATCGCTTTTTGCAAAACGGCTATGTAGTATCTAATATGGTTATTTCAACACGTGGTCTAGAGAAAAACAAATCCGCTGATGTTGATCCCACCAACAAGCAGCAAGAGATCGTTCACATACACTTTTCCCCAGAAAACCCCAGCACATACCAGAGATTTTGATATACCAGTCTTGGGAAACTGGTTGGGGAATAAACGTAAGCAATCGTCAGCAAGACAGTATCAGCTACATTTATCACCCAGTGCGAGACAACTTGTACTTTAAAGCTAAACGACAAAACATTATTCCATTATCAAAATCGTATTTCTGCACAAGGTAGAGTCGAAAGGATGTTAGGCGTAATTGCTTCCATGATCTACGATCAGGTGATCGTCCTTAGGAGGATCGCCACTTCCATAGGAGATTCGTAAAAGAAGGGTTCATTCATCCTGCACATCCGACGCCATATATCCGTAAATAAAATGTGTTGAGTGCGTCGTTAAATAAAACATTTCCTTCATCCTGCACCACCCGTGAGAGGACTGCCACTCACAAGACAACTTAGAAAATAAGAACTTGTCCTGTGTATGTAAAATGTATATAAAACACTTCTTACTGCCGTATTGTTTTTATATATACCCCCACAACTACAAGACAAAAAGCGTTACACAACGCATCAGCTAATTAATAACATGCCATGTTAAATTGTTTTCTTTCTTTTTGAGGGGTGGTGGTGGGGGGCTTGCGATGCTTTTTAACAACAAAATTTCAACTATGCATAGTCTTGGATGAGTGCTTGCATAACATATTTTGTTTTAATAGCTTTCTTCGACACTAACAATATTAATCATTTATAATATACAAGGCCATATTTAAAAACAAAATGTCGACCAACACGAAAAGCTACAGTTTCCCCAATATTTCCGTGTTTCCTATTATTATGTGGTAGAACTAGCGTGTGCGCACGCATGCAGGCATTCACACGCTCATACAAACACACGCATACACAAAACGGCTTAGCAACAGATAACGTACACATTTATGTCAAAGGAAACACGCATCAACTGTACATAATATAGTTAACGTGTAAGAAACAAATATTTTGCATGCCAAATTTTTAAGTCTCGTGTAACTAGAAACAGAAGCATTCTAAAAAAATACTCCACCTCCCCGCCAAAATTCAATTCACTACTAAATACACAAACTCACAAACACGGGCACACACACCCACACGCGCGCACACACACGCACACACACACACACACACACATGCACACGCACCAGTCCCAAGACGAGGTTTGCTTATAATTAACACAGACGGTATTTGCTTATAATTAATATTTACAAAACGTTTCTATAGATCAATGTTTGATCATCCAAATATAACATATTATGACATTTTAATACATAACGTAAACAGATTCGGTTTTACCTGAAAACATCTGCTTTCTAAATAACTGCCTCTGTTATATTCCTTACGTCAGTCTGCAGCTGGGTAACGCAATTCTCCTACTCCTTAATACATCCAGTGTAGAGAAAACAGCCGCTTTAGAGCTGTCTGTTACTCCTTACATCCAGTGTAGAGAAAACAGATGTTTTATAGCTGTCTGTTACTCCTTACATCCAGTGTAGAGAAAACAGATGTTTTATAGCTGTCTCTTACTCCTTACATGTAGTGTGGAGAAAACAGATGTTTTATAGCTGTCTGTTACTCCTTACATCCAGTGTGGAGAAAACAGATGTTTTATAGCTTTCTGTTACGCCTTGCATCCAGTGTAGAGAAAACAGATGTTTTACAGCTTTCTGTTACTACTTACATTCAATGTAGGTTAAACAGATGTTTTATAGTTGTCTGTTACTTCTTACACCCAGTGTAGAGAAAAGAGATGTTTTATAGATGTTTGTTACTCCTTACATCCAGTGTAGAGAAAACAGATGTTTTATAGCTGTCTGTTATTCCTTACATCCAGTGTAGAGAAAACATGTTTTATAGCTGTCTGTTATTCCTTACATTCAGTTTAGAAGAAAAACGTCTGTTTTGACACTGTTATTCCTTACATACAATTAGAGAAAACAACTGTTTACAATTTCATGCCTATTCCTTGAACAGACAGCTATTTCAACTGTGAACAATTTCCGGTATGGTATCTTCTTTCCTTTACACAAACAATTAACGCGTTTAGTTTTTAAATGGAAACGGAAAGTTTATTCCTTAATTATCAGTGTCACTATTATACTTAAACCTAAACTGAACTGACCGACTAAAACTGTAGCACGTCCTCCACACTGAAGGTAAATGACGTGTCACTATATTATATATCGACTATCTCCGTTGTAGGTGTGCAGTGAGAGTGTATTAAAGATCGACTACCTGACATTTGTCACTGGGGCATACCAACAACCACTGCACCTTCGACTTAACCGCAGATTAAACGACACTGGGCGACACGGGTTTCCTTTCTCGATCATTTCACTGCGTGTTTATTCATAGTGAGTTAATATTAGTCATTGTATGGGCCGCCAGTGGGTCGGATCTCGAGTGGAACTTTGTTTTCGTTTCGCACATTCCCTTTGAGATACGGGCGGGTGGGATAATCCCGGCACATGAAAAGAGGAGACACAAAACGTGTAATCTAACGGTGCATGCATCGACAGATTCAATTTAAAACTCTTCTCCGGATTGGTCAGATCTTATTTTCATTTTTGCTGCGGCTTTATCGATCTCTACGGGATTTTCTGATCATATCGTGTGTACTATCTAGACTAGTATAGCAAACACGCGAAACGCACAATTGTGAACTTAGGTGTTGAATTTCCATTGTACAAGATTGTACAGGAATAGACCACGAACAATCAGTGAATGGTGGAAAGGGTTTCAAAAATATATTAATTATTTGTCCTATCCACTAGGACTTTATTTGATCTAATCGAAGACAGATTGTATAGGTTATAAATACAAAACAACTGAGCACAACATACTAAGCGTATGAGACAGGGGGCGGGGGAGGCAACTGACCCTCCCCCCAAGTGCTAAAGCAAATCATCAAATTCGGGCAAAACTGATACAGATATTCGGGAAAAATGTGCTAACCTGAGACATTTTTACCACGTTTGTTCCATCATTTTACCTGCAAAATCTATGTACAAACGTGTAGTGATTCGTTTGCAACCCTATATAGCTGTTTGACAGTAATGCTAATATGTTGTCATCCAGATTCGGGCATTTATGTTTTGTTTGTGGGGGAAAACGGCCTGGCCCCCTACAAATGGAAGCCCGTACGCCTGTGTGCAATGTAGTTGGTGACAGTGTTAAATTTTGTTTTATTTTTGTATCTGTAGCCATGCATTTTATCGTTCTGAGACGTTTTCGTCTATATACTAGTATTTGTAAAATGGCGATTTCATTGTTTTAAATCAAAGTGGATATCTGTGATTGTAAGTAACAGGTTTAGTTCAGTATATAGATACTGTGTAGTTGGAGATCGTATACACCCATGTGAGATAAACAATACACTAATTATTTTATATTAAATCCAATTAGATACAAACTTTAATTCTGATTATTATGAATAAAGATCCACTTTTTCCAAAAACGCACCCACAAACGTCCCTGGCTAAGCCACGGAATATAACAATTGTACATCATTTATTTCTAAATAGCAACACGCTTAAGGGGCAGTTAAACATAAAATATTAAAACAAAGCCATGTGCTAATTTCTAGAAGTCCTAACCATGGGGATACTGCAAGAGGATGTTTCTCTGGTGTGTTACTGACTACCTATACATCACTAGGGAATACCTCTGCATATTATCAATAATTATAGCTACTGTATTGCATACCCACCAATAACGGTGCCATTGAACTGAAACAGTTGTCTAAATATTCACGTCGTGTTATGGTTGGGAATGAAGCTGATACTCGGGTAATGACCTGAAAGTAAACGTTCTGTAATTATTACAAACCATCAGGCTGATAATGAATGATGCATTATATTGTAGTCATTTTAATAAATGAAATATTGATAAGCCAGCAAACAATTATAACTTGAAATTTGGAAAGGAAAATCTCTTTCATCACTAAAGCTTAGTAATTTAATTTTCAAGTGATTTCATTTTCTATTGCAACAACGAAGCATTAATGTTAAATATATTTTGAAGGAAGAATTCAGTTTTACAATAAAGGGACCAAATCATGATTCAGTATGATATGCTACCCTACAAAGAAATATTGTGGACCAACATATCACTGTTTGGTTTGTGTTGATACATATGGGTGACACCTAACTGTGTGGAGTATTTCAAGTCTAACATTTCAATAAAACTTGCACACTGAGTCAATTAGTGGGTCAAATTACGGTACTTTTTGTCGTCGTAGATTTCAATTTTAATTTTCACTGAAATCATCCGTTTGTTGTAACAATGTATTGAACATGTTTTATGTTATAATGACAGTGGTTTGCAGTCAATTGAATTCTCTGTAAAATGTGAGTTATTTTATAAAAATTGGTCATCAAGTTCAAAACTTATTGCAATTTATATAAATATACTAGTTCATTATGCTTTTTTCAAAGACAGTCTATACCTCATGCTATATGAAAATAAGTGAAATTAAATCATGTTGCACTGAATTTTCTCACAAATAATTAGTATTTATAATTTAGGAATAAAAAGTGCAAAAATGTTTAACGTTATTTTTTGTTACAAAATTATGGCACCTTATAGATTTGTTACAGAAACATATGTGGTGGTCGTAACCATGTAATATTTTTTGACTTAATCAAAAGGATTCTACATCCAATTGAGGTCAGATGTACAGAGAAACTCTGCAAAGTAATAGAAATGTGAAGTAGCTAAAGGATTTGAAAATAATATACACTGAACGTGGATTTGTAGTGTCTGTAACTGTAGAGTCCGTAACCTGTCAAAAAGCATCATTATAAATTTAGATACTTTATAAAATATACCAAAATATGTACTTAAAATTTTATTCTATTTTATTGGGTACGGCTACAACATGTTAAAATAAGAACAAACAGAAATAGTACAGCTGAATTGATAATTGTTATTTCATCCAGCACTCACCCCCAATAAGAACAAACAGAAATAGTACAGCTGAATTGATAATTGTTATTTCATCCAGCACTCACCCCTAATAAGAACAAACAGAAATAGTACAGCTGAATTGATAATTGTTATTTCATCCAGCACTCACCCTAATAATAACAAACAGAAATAGTACAGCTGAATTGATAATTGTTATTTCATCCAGCACTCACCCCTAATAAGAACAAACAGAAATAGTACAGCTGAATTGATAATTGTTATTTCATCCAGCACTCACCCCTAATAATAACAAACAGAAATAGTACAGCTGAATTGATAATTGTTATTTCATCCAGCATTCACCCCTAATAATAACAAACAGAAATAGTACAGCTGAATTGATAATTGTTATTTCATCCAGCACTCACCCCTAATAATAACAAACAGAAATAGTACAGCTGAATTGATAATTGTTATTTCATCCAGCACTCACCCCTAATAATAACAAACAGAAATAGTACAGCTGAATTGATAATTGTTATTTCATCCAGCACTCACCCTAATAATAACAAACAGAAATAGTACAGCTGAATTGATAATTGTTATTTCATCCAGCACTCACCCCTAATAATAACAAACAGAAATAGTACAGCTGAATTGATAATTGTTATTTCATAGAGCACTCACCCCTAATAAGAACAAACAGAAATAGTACAGCTGAATTGATAATTGTTATTTCATCCAGCACTCACCCCTAATAATAACAAACAGAAATAGTACAGCTGAATTGATAATTGTTATTTCATAGAGCACTCACCCCTAATAAGAACAAACAGAAATAGTACAGCTGAATTGATAATTGTTATTTCATCCAGCACTCACCCCTAATAATAACAAACAGAAATAGTACAGCTGAATTGATAATTGTTATTTCATAGAGCACTCACCCCTAATAAAAACAAACAGAAATAGTACAGCTGAATTGATAATTGTTATTTCATAGAGCACTCACCCCTAATAATAACAAACAGAAATAGTACAGCTGAATTGATAATTGTTATTTCATAGAGCACTCACCCCTAATAATAACAAACAGAAATAGTACAGCTGAATTGATAATTGTTATTTCATCCAGCACTCACCCCTAATAATAACAAACAGAAATAGTACAGCTGAATTGATAATTGTTATTTCATAGAGCACTCACCCCTAATAAAAACAAACAGAAATAGTACAGCTGAATTGATAATTGTTATTTCATACAGCACTCACCCCTAATAATAACAAACAGAAATAGTACAGCTGAATTGATAATTGTTATTTCATAGAGCACTCACCCCTAATAATAACAAACAGAAATAGTACAGCTGAATTGATAATTGTTATTTCATCCAGCACTCACCCCTAATAATAACAAACAGAAATAGTACAGCTGAATTGATAATTGTTATTTCATAGAGCACTCACCCCTAATAATAACAAACAGAAATAGTACAGCTGAATTGATAATTGTTATTTCATACAGCATTCACCCCTAATAATAACAAAATGATGACTAGCAGGACATTACTCATGCTGAAAATATTTCTCAATTGTGTTGAGTGTTTAGCTAATTTGTAACTTGCATAACCAATTAAGTTCACAATGAGACATAACATAGAAGACAGAATCCTACCAATAACATACTAGGGGTGTTTTACATTCAGTAAGGATTCTCTGTAGTGTTCGTAATCAAACAAGTAATATAGAAACTTTGTGGTAAACGTTAACTTGCCCACAACTACGTGATTAAATGTCAACAGTAATACCAATAAGACATAGATTTCATATGAATATGATATATATTTTAGCAAATTACCATTTGATTACTTCTTTTTTTTCAGAGTTTAAAGTGAAATTTAAAAAAAAGAAAAATTAGTCAAATAATTCCTAAAATTTACTTTTACATACAAGTTATATAAAGTAAATAAATTAAGTTACACTAAAACATAATACAATTAGCAAGCTTGATACTATTTTGAAAATAAATATGTTCAGTTGATTGGTCATGGACATTACCAGATATCACATCCGATTTGAAACAGTTACTATTAATAATAATCTCAAACATTTTAAAACTGTATTTTTTAAATATGGGAAATGTTATTTGTTTGGTTTCAAACCTTTTATAGCTATATTCAAAGTTCGATGATTTTGTTCAAATTTATGATTACCTTTGAGTTTTAACAAGGTTATTGTTTAATGGTATTAACAAAAATACCATTTATTTTCTGACTGTTTCATGAACATTTTAAGCTAAAGAATGCATATTATTACTTTTTTGACTGTATGTATGTTTACATACTGTGTATGTAGATTATGATTTTATATTTAAAACCCAAGTTTTGTTTGGTATTGTACATAACCAGATATTACTGACTGTACTATTGAAGGTTCTTTGTCTGCCTAAGTTGAGTGTAAAGCAGTATATTGTGCCTTAAAATAACACTATTACAAATAGAAATGAAACTATATTTTTAAGTTATCTCAGCACAACTGGTAGATTTATTTTATCTCTTACATTTATATTTATTAGTCATGTGATGCATAAAAGCATACATGGTTCTTTAACAGTCAATTGAATCTTAGATAAAATATATATTATGTTTATAATTGTTCTGAATCGGATAAATACAACGATATTAGTTTGATGAAGTGCATTTATGTCTCTTGTTGTATATAAGATTGTAGTGTCCGTAACCTTAATGTGAAAAAGAAAGAACTACTGTCATAAGCTGTCACGGGGATTCTATAATTCCCGTAACCGAATAAAACACGATTATCAAAATGTCTCTCCTACTTGTATATCTATTAGATCTCTCTGTAACAGGCTGTTAAACCCTAGTATGGCTCGTCTCTAGGTATGATCAGAGATACGATCTTATATAAAGTATATATTATTATAGCACGTTAGTTCTCTAGAAAACACAACAAAAACACAATACACTTTGGAATCTGTATTAATCTACGCTGACAAATGTACAGCAGTAGTAGTTAATTAATAACAGCAATAATAACAACCCAGAACTGATCACTTAATTAGTTAATCTCTAGGTGTCTAGTTACACAATATGCGAATCACTTCACCGTTACACCACACCCACACGTGTGATAATTGAGAAACGCTTCCCGGAGAAGTTAATTAATAAAGGAATTACAACACCATTCCTAACTGGTTAATTTTTAGTTAACCCTTACTACTCGTTCAGTAACGTGTGATAATTTAGAAACGCTTGCAGGGGAACTTAATTAATAAAGGAATTACAGCTCTATTTCTAACGGGTTAATTTTTAATTAACCCTTAACTACTCTTTCAGTAATCTTGTAACACAGAATTAATACTTATCACAATAAAGACAATAACCTACAGTGTACCTAGGTCCGCTAGGATGACTGGCTAAGCTTTATATTACCAAATACTCGTATAATGTTAGAACAAAAAGTCTACGATTTACTTTGTCAGATGACCGAAGACACTGTCTAAAGAATATTGGTATAATACAGTATTAAAATATTTAAAGTCACATCAATCACATCAAGGTTATACACAGAGCAGAAAATATATTTACCAAAGTCCAAACGGACTAACGTTCCCTCGGAGCCTTCCTATTCGTTCTCCTCGATATCTCTAAAACACTAGCTATTTATTATAAATCAGGATTTTGCCTGGGGGTACAAGGCGGTACCTCACGTATCATCTCATATTCTACATCTACTAGAGTCGGTATATTTCTCTCTGATCGTCAGTCTGGCTGTCGCCAACCGCGAGCAATCTCCTGGCCATAAACAGCACTACCGGAGATATTACGTAACTACTAGCCACATGGCCTCCGCACCTGGCTGAGGGTGTATATTAGGCGTACCGATCGAGGACGGTCGCGCAGAAGTCTTACGTAACAAGTTGCCCATCTGGGCTACGGGCAATAAACTGCACACGGCCCTCTAACACAATTAAAATCGCCACAGGCGAAACAAATTTAAGAGCATGTTCCGTGACATAAGCATAAACTTGGAATTATAATTCCCATTGATACATTTTCCAATAGTGAAATAGTCATACTTTTACTGAAATAAACTTTAGTTCGATCTACCATGAACTGTTGATACAAACAGAAATGAACTTTAAAGCATGTTATAGATATGGTACCGGTATACCATAATAGTACATTTATGGCAAAGATACAATATTTAAGTTTTACAACAATAATTACACCATTAATGTGTTGAAATACATTAAAAGAAGTAAATAAACATTCATTTACTTGGTGTTTTTGTAAAAATAAAATTTATTTTGTCATGGTCTCATAGTACCAGTGTAGTGTCTATAACCACCCTTTGTTGGCAGATGAAAAAGTCATAACGTTTTTGTCAGTGACATTTGGTGAACACAAATTTGGACTTAAAACTTTTAAACAGTATACATCAGAAAAATATAAGTTTTGAGAACTACAATTAAACTTTATTTTTGGACCCATGTGGAAGTGAATGGTGCCCTTTATTATAAAAAAAGCCGACAAGCTAAACAACAGTAAGATCGTCTGAAGTTTGGTGACAAAAGTGGCGAATGTTATTTTGCGAATATTGTAAACTGAATTAATTTATGTTAAGTTAATAAACAATAACACGCCATCGCAATATTTCAGAAAAAAAAAATCATTCTTATGGTTTTGACGTCATATTCATTGCGTCTACAACTTGTTTGCTACCTCGTTGGTTCAATCATACATTGTTGTTGATACTGTCGAATACAAATTTATGTTCATTTACTTTGCGTTACATTATGTTTTACGTGTCTTACTAAAATATGTCTAGCTTAGTCTACGATTTTGGCGCCAAAACCTGCGACTGGTTTTCTAAGAGCAAAGCTATCTCCAGCTTCAGCGTCACTTTCCCAACTCAAGATGTGGCAGATATTGTAATTATAATTTCTTCAAAGTTTTTCCATCTCAGTTTTCATTGTACAAGGTGCAGTTCGAGGGTCGTTTCTCGTACTGCACTAGCGTGGTGTTTATTTAATAGCGGCCTGATCGTTTCCGTCCGACACTTGCGTTTCCTGAACCAATTATTGAGCTATTAAAAGTTCAATTGACAGTGCTTTCCAGGATATGTGTAACTGAAGCTGGAAAAACGATCGCAAATCATCGGAATGATGAATCTCTGAGTTTTAATTAACATCCTTGTTACGGCATTTTTGCAGGCGAGGGCCGCCATGGCTGAGCGTGTACCTGTGTATCCTACACGTGCTCTTCAGCTGATTAAATATTCCATTGTTGAGTGGAGAAAAAACATCCAGCTCTAGTTACCGCGCGATATGGGGAGATCACACGAGAGGCGGGGAAACGAGATTTCATTAAATACATCATTGCGCACGTGCACAAACAGATTCAGCTCGGATAGAGTTTTAATAGGTTTAACTTCGCGTGGTGTGTGAGGTAGGCGGGACCGCGGGCCGGGGACGTGAGCCGGGCATTCTGAACGCAGTTCCTAGAGGCTGGGAGACGCAGCACAAACAAACAGACAGGTATGCCGCAACGACCCGAGCATGGCGCCTGGTTTACCGTATAAACCCGCAGAGAAAAAACAACGTTTTTACAGGTTTCCTGACTTAGTGCCAATTCCAAGAACACATGTATTAATAAAAGAGTTCCGATCTGAAAGAGGCATTAAGAAACACATATAACATACCCACACAAGTCATACCGGACTTTACACATTTACAATCAAACTATTGGCGATTTTATAGAAGTGAGTAAGTAGTGTAATAGGATCCCAAGAGCAGACAAGTAAACTGTCACTATGCTGCATAGAAGAAATAGGATTTGTTTAATTGGTTCCGCTACTTGCAGTATCAATACTTTATGAAATGATATAAATTAAGCAAAAAACGTGAAGGTCGTGTTAGAACATATTTTCTTTAATGCGATAATCACTGAAACTATTTACATTAATACTTTAACCACAGTGTATAATGCGTGACAATCTATTATCTTGCTTATATTTTCTTTAAAAAGATCGCTGAAAATATTTACATCAGTAATACAAGCACAATGTACAATGCTGGATAATCTACTTGCGTGTCTATATTTTCATTCATGAGATATCACTAAAAGTATTTACATTAGTAATACCATGACAATGTACAATCCGGGATACTCTATGAACGTGACTTTATTAGTAGGACAGCCAGTGCACCACGACTGGCATATCAAAGACCGTGATATGTACTACCCTGTCTGTGGGATGGTGCATATACAAGATCCCTTGCTGCTAATCGGAAAGAGTAGCCCATGAAGTGGCGACAGCGGGTTTCCTCTCTCAATTTCTGTGTGGACCGTAACCATATGTCTGACGCCATATAACCGTAAATAAAATGTGTTGAGTGCATCGTTAAATAAAACATTCCCTTCCCTTCCTTCCTTCCTTATTAGTAGGAATAGCAAGTAAGGTTATGAAACGTTTATCTCGAGGACAAGCTCTGATTTCGCCAGTAATTGTATACATGTCAAAGTCTAGTCAGCAATTAATGTTAAAATAAAAAGTAAAACATAAAAAAGAAAAAAAGATCACATAAAGGTAAAAATGATAACAATATAAAATTATAAATCTATAGATGGCCATAGGAAATACGTTTTCGGTATCGGTCTTAGTTTGTTTATATGTTGATGTTTGAACAATTCATTCACATAAACAAATGTAGAAACTAAATGTACATGTGAATTGTTTATATGTTGATGTTTGAACAATTCATTCACATAAACAAATGTAGAAACTAAATGTACATGTGAATTTCGTTTAATCATGGTTAAAGGCTGTGACCACTTGGCTGCAAAGCACGGTGATTATTTTTCATTAGTGTTTCACTGTGCGAGTCTACTAGACGTGAGAGAGTTGTATCTAGTGAGTGGAGAATGTTTCTCTGACAACTTCCTCAGTTTGCTGGCGCTAGTTACGGATCAGCGCCGAGCTTTACACGCTTCATTTCATCTCAAGAAGGTTTTCTCTGCCAACGGAAAGTTTATGTTTTCAGGAAATATTTGTTTTAGACATCTGACATTAGGAGAGAAAAAAAGTAGGATTTTGGACGTGCAAATGAAGCGAGTAATTGGTGAGAATTCTTATTGCAAAAGGCTCTATTCCGACTGAGTGATTATGAGAGACCACGTGTAATGGCTTGGTGTTGGCTACCGTGTAGCCATGCATCATGTCAGCGTGTCAACCAACGCCCAGCTTAACGAGCGCCCTCTAGGGGTGACTTCGGGACACGGGTTCCGGGCCACTGCTGGCCGAATATCTCATAGGGTCAGCACTTTCTGACCAGCACCTAGACAGACGTCTTGACAACCAGTTTACACCGAGATAATCACCGAATTATTTCTATACTCCATCTAGTGCTAAACAAACCCCATAGTATATAAAAATGATGGTCTGTGCTATCTTGATCGTAAGAAATGAATATATAAGAACCTTTGTTGCTTTTGGTAAAATCAGGAATGGACAGGCTAGAGGATTACGCGCGTTAGCCACAGTGTGGGTACAAGTATGCAGAACAAGGCGGATACGGCTGTAGCCACCCGGTTAAAAATCACATAAAAGCGCAATGAGCAATTAGCATTTGCAGTAGCATACATTTATCTATGGACGTTCATTAATTCAATTAGTTTCAACTTATTTTCGTGCTTATATTCAGTTAAGGTTCACGCACGCTGTCTTGGACAGGAACCTCTGCTATCAGGGCTCGTGCTTATAAAACGTTTAGAGTCTAGACTCAATCTCTAATGACGTCACACGCTTACAATTTGTATGGCGTTGTCATGACATTGCTATCTCAGATTCTATTAGAGTCTCGTGTCCAGACTCTAAACGTTTTATAAGCACCAGGCCTTATGTCCGATGGCTTAACCACAACATCACCAAAGCCGGTTTATGGACATTGGCACCAACCGTAAGTATTGGCCATCGTGTTATATTAATGAATGATTATGATGTTGCACAGAATCATCACATGGAAACGCTTTTAAGAACCTTTAGTCCAGTCCAGTTATCAAAACACCATTTAAATAAATTATTCCTATTATAATTGTCACTTTTCGTCACAGAGAAGGCACTTTCATACATAACATGAGAAGGTTAAAAATACTACATCTGTAAGTTCCAGATAGCGTTCACGCTGCATAGCGTCCCAAAACATGACCAGATGGACATCACACTGATTAAAGAATTCATCCAAACTACTGTCATATATATTTATATAACGAGTACACTATAATTCCTATCTGTATTAAATATGTTCCCTAGACACTGCATTTGAACCATTTCATAGCACCACAAACAAGTTTCTAAGCTTGATTTGCCACGCAAAACATAGCTCGTAATGACGTTGTCGCCACAAGAGAAACTTACGCACTATAGGTTCTCTCTCGGTCATCACCAATGTCCCTAGAAGCTAGGTTTAGTGTTTGAGACAGCACATGTTAGATACAAAGATAAGTGAACATAGTCTTAATCAGCAGGTGCAGTCCGACCATTAGCCAAGAGATATACATGGATCGTAGTTTGCCATTACCGCAACAAATCCCTTGATCCCGAGCTTATACAGCTTTAGAGAAAACACTGATCATCAGACTGCACAAGCAGGTCGGTTACAGTTTACTCCGAGTCAATTCAGAATCACCAGACGTATACCCAGACCCTTGTATTATAACTAACTATAGAGACACTATCACAAAACTGATCGAACATTTCCAGATTCACATTAAATTACGTTAGTAACCTATTACATGTATAATCTAAACTGAGACGAATATAAAACGATATGACATATAGAAGGTTCGACATTTCATATAAATTCAAAGGAATTTATTGTGAAGAGCAATATGACTCGGTCATCGACCAATATAATTTATGTTATAAAATGTACAAACTGTGTAAAGTGATATATAGAACAGTGAGTTCATATTCGAAAGAGAGTAACTAATAAGTGTACACAGACAACACATTGTTAGTGCAGAACTCAAGACACCTGCACGTTTCAAAGCATTCATTACTGTGCGGCTGATCATATCAACATGTTTAAATAATCGTAGTTTATTGTCAATCGAGGACCAAATGTCAGTCTACTTTTGAGAGTTGGCATAGGCCAACTGAGCATCTCTCAAATGTTACTTACCATGTTTGTTTGTAATAATTATCCACGTTACAATGTTTATTTGTTTGTGTCATCATGCTTTATAGCTACACATATGTACGTCATGAAAACCCAATCTGATTACAATTAACTCTACTGGGTCTACCAGTAGATCTAACAGCATTGCGTGGACTCCATGTCCAGGTGACATTTCATCTATAAATAACAATTTAAATATCGACCAATTACACTTCGCCTTTTATAGTGTTATTCGGTAGCATACAAATTCTAAAAATATCGGGCGAGACTATTTATGCAATGGGCGAACTTGTTGTTCTATTTCAACAATACAAAAAATAGGGGGGGGGGGGGGGGAGTGCAGTAATAAACTCCGGATTGTATACTAATATAAACAGATATTATGGCTATACCATCACGGTTTTTTTTTTTCGTTTTGGAAACTAATTTTATATAAAATTTTATATTGCAATTAATTTCCGGCATACTTCGTAATTCACCCGAATCATTTCGTATACCCTCGGCATAATCCCGAATGTTTTCAAATTCTTTTCAAATCACTGGAATGATTTTGCAAGTAAAGTTTTGATTGGTCGAATGAAAGGTCAACTGGACATGAGCTCTAATGAGCTGTTAGATCCACATGTAATAGTGGAGCTAAGTTTAATTAGATTGATGAAAACCGAACATTGTTTCTTAAGTTTCCACTTAAGCACTGATTAGCCTTACAGTTAACAACTTTTGTCATACATATATGCATAACACCTGTTGTTCCTAATAAACATACAATAACAGCTCAAACAAAGTGTTTTTTGATAGCCGTCGAGTTCTCTTCTTTATTACCGAACAATCCATTTCAGAATACTTTAACAGGGGCGGATCCAGGATTCTGTAAGGGGGATCACAAAATTGTAAAACGGGCAAGTTTGAGTTTAGCAAAGGCAAATGAGCAAGCTCCCAAAGGTGTTTCGGGAGGCATAGTTTCTGGAACATTTTGAAGATACTCAGGGCAGTTTAGTGTTGTATATTATGAATGATAAATTTAAAAAAAAAGTCAAGAGGGCACTTCACTGGACCCCTGTGACTCTCTCTGGATCTGCCAATGTAACCTATGTAAATATCACAACGTTGAGAAAACAAACGTTCTCAACTTCTATTTTAATACCTAAATGTATAAAGCCTACTTATCTTTTAGAAAATATCACAATGTATGACATTTGTAGACAGTTGCGGGTCACCCAAAACAGAAAAATATACTTCACGAATTTAGTGCACATAAATATGTCATCCCGTAACAGTTATAAATGTAAATTTAGACATTTTTAGAATACGAACAAAACTAAATGAGCATTCTGTTTCGCACACAACTGAAGAAAATATTTGCAATATGTTCTTCAATTGGGCGGTTTTATCTTAACGAAGATCTGAGAAACTCAAAGACAGCCGGAAGCTACTGTCGGCATCGCTCAGATCAGCACGAAAACGAGCAACAGCGAAATCACGTACAGATGTATTTACGAGTGGATCGATTGTCGCCACAGACGGCGATTGGCTAAATGTTGCAGACGTCACAGAGTAGACCGGTTATTTCGTACTTACTGACTGGGCACCCAACGTGGATTTCGGTACATTTAGAGTTATTCAGAGAACCTCTCTAATGTAAGTGTTGACATGTAATTATCACAAAGTGCCACAAAAATGTAATTTCGGTGCAGATTTGTTTAAAACAATTTAAAATAAATTATGTTAGTTAGGCTACGCTTTGAGATACGTAATGGTATGTTGTTTGGAGAGTATACAGTAAATAGTGTAGAAACGGGACAAATTGCCTTCACAATCCCATGTACAAGTATATGGGAAAAGCTTGGGCATTTAATTTGTTACATATGTTGACGTCCAAGTCGTTTCGAAGTTTACATAATGAAAGTCACAAAGAACGAAAGAAAGAAACAAAAATAAATAAATAAATAAATAAATAATAAAATAGCATAACATAAAACTATGTTAATAAAACATCATAAAATTGGACAATAGCATACATAGGGGATATTTATTGCTTTCAATAAAATAATGTGAATATAAAACATTTCACAAGCCACGCATATAATTAAATTTATAACAAATCATTATTTTGTATGGACTCTACCAGTTTTAGCAATAGTATTGAAGTTGTCAGTGCACTATACTATATACATGACTATATCTGGCCACGTTCGAATAATACTTTTAACTTTTTGAAAACAAATAATGTTTTCATTAACAATATTTATTTATTTATTTAGCCTACTTCGTATCTAACATGTTCTGTATTTAAAATGTGATATTTCGGTTAGGCGTTCTCAAATTAATTTAAAGGTCCTATGTCAAAGTGGAAACTACAATATTTCGTTATTTTCACATTTATTTGTGATAAATGACTACGAATTAATCGATCCCACGAACTGGACGACAAAGTGTGTGTGTGTGTGGGGGGGGGGGGGGGGGGGGGGGGGGGGGGGGGGTAGGGGTGTGTCCCAAATAGTTTGTGGCATAATCTTTGTTTCTTGTGTCAGGTGATCGCAAAACATTCTTGGTAAACTTAGTGTGTTGAATGTGTATGCATAAAACAGTAATGTCACTAGTTAATGCGTGTGACACACTCTTAAGATTCACACACCCCATTTTTTTTCTAGTAGTAAATGGAATCATTTGGTTGTAATTTTTATAGGCATATGGCCAAAGGTATAAACTTTTATGTTTCAAAGTAACAATTAATGAATATGTTTTGGCGGGAAGCGCCATTATTGCAACTGACATAACACCTTTAATATTTTCCTTTCTTATACTGCAGACATATTAGTAATTAAAAATCTATTCCTCATATCCACGTTCACCGACGTCTTTCACGTATTACGTACGTATAAAATACAATGATTTGATGCGACACGCGCCACGTGCTGTGGTCACGCAGTCACGCGGGTATGATAAGCACGTTCCCAGCGCGCGCATTTATTGACGTGTCAGCCGGGAAAACGACTTCCAACAGATTTTTAAAATTTCACGGATTTCGTTAGTGAACTATCAGTTGAGTAATTAATTATCGGTAAGTGTTAATTAGCATTCCAGGGATACGTTGTGTAAGATGTTAATTAGCCAGAATCTGGCGGAGAGAACGAGTAAACATTTCGCAGAATGTTTGTAATGCCCATTCAGAGACTAATAACAGTGGCAATCCTCGAGGGATATATCCGTGAGACCGGGAATACACAGCCCCGTATGTTTTGCATAGTGACTCGTTTACAACCCTTTATGGCTGTTTGGTAGTAATGCTAATATTGGGCAAAAGCCAGGCTGCCCCGCCCTCCCCCCACCCCCTACAAACATGCGAGCCCGTACGCCTAATAATTTAGATATGACCCCCCCCCCCCCCCCCCCCCCCCCCCCACATTAAATCGTGGCTCGCATGGTAAGTTGCATGTCATAATATCGCACTGCTATGATTTAAAATAACCTGCGTGTATACATTTGAAAGAACTGTTTAAGAAATAAATATGATGTGTAATTTTTTTTAAATCGTGACTTTGGTCTTACCTCGACTTTCTAGCAGCCATAAAATGTGTACCAACCATACTAATATGACATAAAATATTTAAATAATACAAATACATTTACCACTTTGATAAAAAACCCAATACATAAATGTGACTTTTGGGGCAAGTTTGAAAAGGAAATAATTAACATAGTAATATTTTGCGTTTTGCTTATAACGCTTTGCCGAATAGTGGTTACTGTACTTTAATTGCATTATTTCACATTAACGCAATGTACTTGCATATAGATGCATAATACATTTATGTGCTTGTTTTATTTCTGTGTTTTACTGTCAATTTGATAATACAAAGTACAATTATTAAAAATAATATAAAAAACGACGTTAAAATTACAATAAAAATGAATACACGTGCATTACATTAATCTAAATAATGTTTGTGTTAGTGTATATAGACAAACATTAGTGTAGATAGACATCTAATAGCCGCATGCTCATTATTAACGTCATAGCAGCCTGTATCTTTTTAATGCTTTAATGATGTATATGTATTCTGTTATGTTTATACTGGGTGTGACGCAAAGAAAATGTCTGTATTTATCTCCAACGTAATGCTACTTAAAAGAAATTTATTCGACACAGCAAATAAAGTAAAACAAAGGGGGGGGGGGGGGGCATTTAAGAATACACAACACCCTCACAAAACAAATATAAACTAACCTTTACAGACAATAATTACTGAAACTGATAAATATCCTGCAACCAGACGACTATATGTGTTAATTAGATTCTCAGAAGTCTATAGAAATTTACTAGCTGATATCCAACTAGTTTTATATCTGCTGTCTCTAAAACCCAATGAAAGTTAAAGTTTGTTTTGTTTAACGACACCCTAAAACCCAATGATCACATAATATGACAATGTGAAGAGGTTTAAGAGATTGCTTTTCAATAGTCAATATCCACAGAATAAAATGAGATAATTTGTTTTTTGTTTTCAAAACACTCCACTTGGCATTAACTATTGTCTCATCTCTCCCATATAAAACTTTCTGAACTGTTCCTAACTATGTCTTCGTAAACATGTCGATCTTCAGTAATGTGTGCACCAGACAAAAACAGGATTTTATTGGTAAGTATCAAATTTAAGCGTTCAGATTATGGTGTCAAGTTGCAGTGAACTGCTCTAAATTATGAATCGCTTGAGAGATTTGATAAAATCTCATTCAATAAGCAGTATAGCATCTGGAGCAGAAGGCGACCTCTGGCGGCAGTCGGATGCTCGGTACATTTCCGTGCAAGTTGCTCTTTGTGATAACATCAGCCCCGCGCGCAATACGATTAAAGATCTAGCCGGACATACGCACCCGGTGGAATAAAGCCCACTTTATTGGAGACGGTTTCGTCGAAATGGCCTGGTTAGCTTTGAAGACCACAAACAGGTGAGATCGTGGTCGACATCTTTCGTAAGTTGATTATTTGGCTTGTTAGGTTTGGAGTTGATGCGGCCATCTGATATTTCAACAAACAAACAGATCTAACGTCAAGAAGCAATTCGAGCAATTTAAGCATTTCCACACGCGGCAAATACCGAGTCCTCGCTAATAGAGATAGGAAATAAAACCCTAATAAAATGTTTTAGTTTGTTTTCACAGTTTGACTGTATTTTCAATTGAACGAACACTTTCACTAAATCTAGGTTGACATAAGCCCACTAAACTCTGCATCTCATGACACCATGCGAAAGACAAGAAGACGAGTTTTGGTAGCATGGAATGGTGAAAAAGAGACACGAGCGAGGATGGGACTGTGGTAGCCCAACGTGTCCCAGCTGCCCAAGACGTCTCAACTGATCATTCCGGCTAGACGGATAGTCACATTAGACGTGTCAACTGATCATTCCGGCTAGACGGATAGTCACATTAGACGTCTCAACTGATCATTCCGGTTAGACGGATAGTCACATTAGAGTATAACACTCAAACAATCACCTAAACATTCTGTTTGAACAACAAAACAATTATTGTTCGTAAATATAACAATTTCTGTTAATGTTTAACCTCGTAAAACTAATCAATGTTATTGGTATTAAAATAACTGCTATTACAGTAAACACCATTCTAAGTATCAGCGAACTAAGCGCTTAAAATAGTTCACTTTATGAACCTCTGTAGTTTTGTGAGATCGAATTGCAGATACAGACCATTCCAAACTTTATTGGTATATGTATAAACATGCACAATCATTATGTATTTTACAGTGTGTAAGACGAGTTCAAACATTCATGTAACAGATAAAAATCAATCTCCACTGAGGGGATTCGAACCACGGACTCTCAGTACGAGAATCCAGTGCTCTACCAACTGAGCTAATAGGGAAATTCCCACTAGCTACTGCCAGTAGGAGCACTTTATACCTACACTACTACATTCATATGTCGAAAAATCATAATTTCATTTTTCACGAACTTATCAGTGAATCCGTCCTTGGTGCTCAAAGATGGGTTCTGAATAGCGACAATTTAGGGTACACTTTATGATAGACACACCAAGCGTACTGTCTGTCATTGCGTTGGCATTAAACAATCTGTATTGTGTTGTTATATGCTGGTATATATTGCCATTTGTTGCATATATGTGTAGTGTTTAAAAAAGTAATAGTGAAGGTTTACCTGTTGACTTAATAAAATACGTATTTTTGTTTTGTTTGTTTTAGTTTTGTCTTTTGATATTGTTTAAACCAACACAATGCTTCCCATAGATATGTTAATTAGAACATTGTGACATAACGAATCGTTGCCGACCTCTAGTTACTGTAACTAGTTGCATTGTCAGTGCATGATGATTACCTACTGAACTGAACTTTATTTAAACTCTGGCCGTAATTCTACGGCATATGAGGTACATTGTAAAAATATAATTAAATAAATAAATGACAAGATGGCACATTCGTCATAATAATGTATATCAGATAAAACAAGTGTATGTCTATGGGTTCATACTTGCATTTGAAGACATACATTGCATATACAAGTAAAATGAAATTGTAAAAACAGATTTCAGCCATGGGACTTAAGAATATGCATAATTTGTTTACAGAAAACTGCTAGCTTTCTGAGAACACCAGTTTTTTTACTGTCAAATAGCATTCTAAATTTATAAACATTTGGTCTAGACTGGCAACACTTTGGCAGAAGTCTTGTTCTTTCATCTTTAAAAAAAGGACAACACATTATATAATGAAATTCATCACCAATTTCGTTATTTGTACACAGAAAGCATGTTCTATTTGCAAAGCCCATCTTCTTCGCAATATTAGACAGCTTTGAGGATCATGCTTTCTAGCGGTCGTATATAACAACATGTCTATGTGTATATTCCGCCTATGTCGTTGTGCAACGGCCCGAGTGTAAATAAAGTATGGTCTTGTCTCGTCAAACGGCCGAGTGTAAATAAAGTATGGTCTTGTCTCGTCAAACGGCCCGAGTGTAAATAAAGTATGGTCTTGTCTCGTCAAACGGCCCGAGTGTAAATAAAGTATGGTCTTGTCTCGTCAAACGGCCCGAGTGTAAATAAAGTATGGTCTTGTCTCGTCAAACGGCCCGAGTGTAAATAAAGTATCGTCTTGTCTCGTCAAACGGCCCGAGTGTAAATAAAGTATGGTCTTGTCTCGTCAAACGGCCCGAGTGTAAATAAAGTATGGTCTTGTCTCGTCAAACGGCCCGAGTGTAAATAAAGTAGCGTCTTGTCTCGTCAAACGGCCCGAGTGTAAATAAAGTATCGTCTTGTCTCGTCAAACGGCCCGAGTGTAATTAAAGTATGGTCTTGTCTCGTCAAACGGCCCGAGTGTAAATAAAGTATCGTCTTGTCTCGTCAAACGGCCCGAGTGTAAATAAAGTATCGTCTTGTCTCGTCAAACGGCCCGAGTGTAAATAAAGTATGGTCTTGTCTCGTCAAACGGCCCGAGTGTAAATAAAGTATGGTCTTGTCTCGTCAAACGGCCCGAGTGTAAATAAAGTATGGTCTTGTCTCGTCAAACGGCCCGAGTGTAAATAAAGTATGGTCTTGTCTCGTCAAACGGCCCGAGTGTAAATAAAGTATGGTCTTGTCTCGTCAAACGGCCCGAGTGTAAATAAAGTATCGTCTTGTCTCGTCAAACGGCCCGAGTGTAAATAAAGTATTGTCTTGTCTCGTCAAATTAATTTGCAATGGACAAGGCTTTTGTGCAGGGCATTCGAAACACAAACACGTTGCTACTGCATATTTATTTCTCTATTAATCTATCCTACAAATATATTTGATAGCTTGTTTTGTTAATTTGTCTAATTTTCGAAGACTCGTTTTGTAAGATGTCAGTGATAATATACATTAGAGGTATTTTGGCTACAAATATTCACATTGGACTACCAGATTCCAATCCCGGTATTCCGACTGACTAATACTTTGTAGATCGACAATCACAACAGATGCTAAATTTGCCAGTGTTTAAAATCCACTGTTCATGTTTTGGCCTTCATGACACGAATGGTGCCAATAGTGTTAATTGCTTTCCTATTCTGAACAGCAGAAGTCGATTGAACTACATATTTTTTTGACAAAACGGTGTGTATTCACATCCGACAGGGATTCTTTCCCAGTAGGCTACCACTGAAAAATGTTATGGTCAGGCATATCATGATGAGTATATGTATGTATATAAAATGAAAAAATATCCGTGGAGCAGACAGCATTGCTATGAGTAATTTATTGTTGTTTTATTTATATCTTGACCACCATTTTTACAATTGCATATACAAATAGAACATTCTTGTTATTCCAAAAACACTGAAATTATTGACAAGTGTACCTTTAGGGAGGCTGGAACGGGGTATTATTACTATTGATAAAACTATTATGAAGAGAATTATTATTGTTTAGGTTTAACATGATCCATGTCTGGTTTAACATGATCCATGTCTGGTTTAACATGATCCATGTCTGGACGCTTTCACTGAAACTAATGCATTTGTTTTAGTCGGACCGCACGCACGCGCTGCATCCAGTCTATACGAACCTTGAATGCATGGGCAAGTCAGAGTAATCGGTTTATTTTAACATGATACATATAATGCAACAATTATTGGAATTTCATTAAATGGGGAATTCCCTTTTTATTTTTACTGCAGTTAGCGCCTTTTGTTTACTACGTCATATATAATTTACAAATTACGTGACATCGTATTTGATACATTACACAAGGTTGCCGCAGAGTAAAATTCTTAATCCACGAAAGGAGTTTTGATCATAGATTTAACAAAGTGTTGTTTTGACATTAAATTAAACACCGTTTTGTAAAACATAAAAGGTGTGTAATAAATACAGAACTTCACATACGTTGTTTTCGCTTCCTACTCATGGCACTCGTTTATTTTGCGAAAGAACATACCATGCGGTCTCGTGGTTTATATTCTACCGCAAAATAAACTAGTGCCATAAATAGGAAGCAAAAACAACGTATGTGAAGTTGTTGTTGTTATTGTTGTTGTTGTTTGTGTGTGTGTGGGGGGGGGGGGGGATGTGGGGGGGGTGCGTGTGTATGTATATTTCTTTTATGATAATGTATGTATTACCACCACAAGCAAGCAATATATAACGTGGATGAGAGACCCAAAACGACTGGAGTGTAACCCAAACGGAAGTGACGTTTATCGCTATAACGCATCCATCACTGTGTTAACACTATCTATATCGAGTCTCATCAATGTGAGAAAGTACCCCCTCGCTGATACCTTATCACACAGCGCCCTGGGGTGTGGACCGCGGTATTTAACGATGTCCAGTGCTTCAAATGATGTAACTGGCCAATATTAGCCTACTGAATGGACCGGTGTTTACTCTTGTTAGCCAATGACAGGGTTAGTGGTAGCCATGGTAAATAGTTAATGGGTGTGGCGTGTTAGCTAGTGTATTTGAAAGTATGCTATGTTTAACGACACCACTAGAGTACATTGTTTACTGAATCACCGATTATTTAGTAAACTGATCAGGGAATGGCAGTTCTCTTTTTGATGGATCAAGAAGGATGTATTGTCCAGTAAAGGATCTCCTCGGGCGTGGCTGTCTTCCTAGAGGAGACACTAGATAGAGATACTGGAGTGGCTGTCCTCCTAGAGGAGACACTAGATAGAGATACTGGAGTGGCTGTCCTCCTAGAGGAGACACTAGAGATTCACGGAATCGACCATTATATAGCCAAATACCCATTCGATTCTGCATTGTGCAAAGATACGGTTTTGATCATGGATAACGGTTTTGTTGTTAGGTTGAATGTCAAACATTTGGTAACTGGTACACAGTCTTCAAAGCAAACTCGCTACTTGTTTCCATTAGCAGCAAGCGATCTTTTATATGCACTTCCCATAGACAAGACGGCGCATTCCACGGTCCGTGATATACCAATCGTCGGGCACTGTTCAGTACCATTTCAATTACACACTTTTCAAATTTTAGATTCCTGTGATTTACATCGTCAGTAGAAGTCAACTGATTTAAAACATCTTAATTTGCAGCAGTCAAACCACACACGCTTGACATATTGCAGAACACAAAAACGATTATTTCTAGTAAAACAAAATACTAATATATTTATCAATTAAAAGATAATGTTTAATTTACCATTAGTAAATCTTAAAATGTGTATTAATTATGTTAATGTACGTCTTAGAATATCTGTACCGTAATGAACATCAGAAATCTGACGAAAGTACTTCTCATCCGTTTAGACACAATTTACATTATTCCATGCTCACAATCGAAACTGTCATTGGCCATTGGAAAACCATATTCTACAAGTTCAGATTTAATCAGCTTTGACGAGAGACAAGTGTTTTAACTGGATACCACCGCAAACATTCGACGAAAGCCGCGATTTGATTGGACGAGGATCCAGACATCTTTGTAAGCCAGACAAATAAATAAGCGTCAGATAAGCAACTATAAAAAGTCTGGCTTGTCCACTGACCAAAGGCCAACTATCACTTATTGTCTGATAGTGCCCCCGTGCTGAGAGGTACGATTATCGCCGATAAGTTCAATAAATCAATCACAGCGGACATCAACATTCGTCTGACAAGTGATGTTCCGTATCATGTGATTATAATGATGTTGTATTTCAATGAAGAACGTGCAAACTGTGCAATGTGTTAATTAAAGTTTCTAAACATTAAAAATGTCGCATACTATATAATACATTATTAACAAAATATGTGAAATAAACGAAAAGGCAATGTAAAGAAAGAAGTGTTTTATTTAACGACGCACTCAACACATTTTATTTACGGTTATATGGCGTCAGACATATGGTTAAGGACCACACAGATTTTGAGAGGAAACCCGCTGTCGCCACTACATGGGCTACTCTTCCGATTAGCAGCAAGGAATCTTTTATTTGCGCTTCCCACAGGCAGGATAGCACAAACCATGGCCTTTGTTGAACCAGTTATGGATCACTGGTCGGTGCAAGTGGTTTACACCTACCCATTGAGCCTTGCGGAGCACTCACTCAGGGTTTGGAGTCGGTATCTGGATTAAAAATCCCATGCCTCGACTGGGATCCGAACCCAGTACCACCTACCAGCCTGTAGACCGATGGCCTGCCACGACGCCACCGAGGCCGATGAAAAGGCAATGTTATACAATGGACAATTATATTTATTTTATTACAGGTCTGCACCATAATCTGTAAATAAAACAAGTTAACTAAAACACTCTTACTTTATTTTATTTTATTTCATTTAGGGGTGGGGGTTTTGGGGGTTTTTGTTTTTGTTTTTTGTTTGTTTTGTTTGTTTGGGGGTTTTTTTTGGGGGGGGGGGGGTGGGGGTGGGGTGGGGGTTGTGTTTTGTGTGTGTGTGTGTGTGTGTGTGTGTGTGTGTGTGTGTGTGTGTGTAAAATTATAGGCATTACAAATCTGAAAAGAAAGTTTGATGTTTGTCCTGTTTGATTTTGATGCAAACTAAAAGTAATCCAATTTTAGACCATAAAATCTATTTTCTTCGACACACATTTTAATATTTAACAAACATGGATTCATCGTCATAGTTTTATTTGTGTTGTTATTGTTTTAATTTTAAAATTAGTTTTAAAATAAATAAAAATATTATTCCCTATTTTCACCCGTTAATATCTGTCAATCACTTACACCACATTTTAAATATGGGAACTGCACTTTGGCAAAGAAAATAAAGTAAATAAAATATAGTAAAGACTAAACACTAATAACGTTCTACAATAACACACATATTCCATGCATATTACAACAAGTGTTCAGTTTGCTGTTCTTTTCTCGTATGATTTATGACAAATATGGCGGTATCGTACACGCATGCAAGTTCAAGTTCAAGGTTTTAAACCTGCACATTCAGAGGTGTTATAGTGCACGGCTGTCATGTTCTGACTACTGCCAGCTCTTTCGTCCAGGACAGGAAAGGGTTGGGTGAGAAAGAAACACCCCAGCACGCGAACGTGGCTTATATCCGCTATCTTGGAGCTGTCCCTGGAGCTGTCCCTACATCTCTGCAGATGATACTGAAACCTGAATATGGCAACAAGTCTGGTTAGCCACGAGACACTTGAAGAAGAAACGTGAAATATGATTGAACCCAGCGGGCGATAGCCGTGTGCCACGACACATGCGGCACAGACCAAGTGCAAGGAAGGAGAGAGAGGAGTGTTAATTGGCGGATTCATCCTGCACTTGGCAATTACGTAATGCGTGTATACGTTTCCTTTAAAGTCATTGCAGGTTAATACCATGGTGATCCACTAGAACACCTCCAACTGCCTTATCAAACTTATCTTAAAAGAAGACTTCAAACTGAATGATGCATTTGATGAATGCAAACAAATATCTCAAACATTATTTATTTACCCTTCAAAAAACAAATTTTGTAAAAGAGATGAAACACATTGACTTGTAAACGATGTTCACATCAATATCCCGTCCTGGAATCAAAGGGTTACTTACGTCAGCACCCGTGTTATGATGCACATTAAAATAGTTGACCCGACCATGATCACATGCATATCTGAACGGACAAAGTGGTTGCATACCATGACATAACGTCACATACCACAACACTGTATCTCATCTATTGTCCTATATATCACTTAATATGGGATTACATAACATCACAGTACACCACGACATGTCTCTACATACGTCGTACAATATGGCTCTACGTCGAATACCATGATAGTATACCACACACTGTGGCACTACGTCACACCACGACATGTCTCTACATACGTCGTACAATATGGCTCTACGTCGAATACCATGGTACTACACCACACACTGTGGCACTACGTCACATGCCATGCCTCTGCTTCACATACAGTGGCGCTACTGGTACCAATTATATTCTCTTCAAAAAAAGTAGGGGAACTCTAATAAGAATTTACAATTGCCAAAATTGTAAGGTATATTAGCTGTGGGGAATGGTTATATGATAATAGTGAATTAATTGGGCAAACATGACAACCGGTGGTTCAGTATTACAGTAGGTTTTATGACCACCAAAGATCTTGAAGGACGATTGGTGTCAAAAGTGAAATTTGAAAGTTGACGTTTTTTTCTCTCAATAAATCGCAAATTCAAACAATAAAAATGACTGAAAACAAAACAATAACAACTGTATGATCAACAGAATGAAAACGATTGACAGAAATAATGTTCCACAGTGATTAATTGACCTTCCTGGAACTTGTCAAAATCGAGAATGACACCTCACGCATGTGTACGGGGCAATTGCGAGATGCACGTGCAAACTATGGAATGTGTTTTGGTGTATTGATAAACAGACCTGAACGTTCTTTACTAGGATGTCTGTGGTCAAACGTATGTTCTTTCTAATAGTTGATATTAACATTAATATTTCAGGTTCCTGTACTTTTTATGAAGAGTATATATGTGAGGTGTCATTGACATTGATTTCTAGACTTTCTCATCAAAGGGAAAAACTACGTATTAAAGATGAAGTCTCACATTTGCATAATGGTGGCTTCCCGCCAAACCATTTGTTTTGAAATATAAACATTATACCGTATATCCCAGTATACAGTACAACCAAATAATTTAATTTATGACTAGATTTTGTTTTCATTGGAAACTCTTTATCGGCCGCTGACCGATTAAGGCATGTTATGCAGAGATACTAACCATTACGAATTTGGCGGAATCATTATGAATTTAAAGCATATATTACGCTACTACTATCGTCTTGTTCGAAATTCCGATTTTTAGAAAGAACCTCGCAATTTCGCTTATATGGTGTTGGATCGTTAATACCGAAGAAATTGAACTTTTTCCCTCTTCACCGTCAACACTCGTAGATTAGTTTCCTGCCTTGTTCGTTAAATGCATGTTTTGAATTACCATAGTTTGACACGGTTTGTAGTTTGTATTTTTCGTGCTGGGGTGTCGTTAAACATTCATTCATTCATTCTTTGTTCTTTAAACGTATGGATTCCGAATAGCGAGCATAGCAAGCGTGGCGATATAGAATAAACCAGTCTAGCAATCGGTCTTTCGAACAGCCCCGATGTTTACCGATTGGGTACGGCCTTGAACTTGACTTTACCAAAATATCGAAAAACGCTCGTTTGAGCCATCATTGATAACATTCCTAGTTTGGGGTGGGGGGCATTCCTATTTTTGAAGGCCTGGATTCCTATGACACTCCAACTAGGGTTAGCATCTTTGGCTATGTTGTGGCGAACACTACGCAACGTCATCCCAGAAAGATGTTGCCGATAAGTTTTCTGTCTGTGTGTAATTCATCAGTCAACTTGGCAGTTTTGTGGATTCACTGATTTCATAAGCTTTGTAACGACATGGCAAAGCAGGAATCTCATCACACTGAATATCTTTACACGGCGTACAAACACAACAGTTCGATATAGTTATTTAGGCAAACATTACGTATGGGGTCGATTCATTTATTATTATTTATCCCAAATTAAGTTAAAATTTGTTTTATTTAACTACACCGCTAGCTCACATTGATTTATTAATCATCGGCTGTTAGGAGTGAAACTTTTGATAATTTAATTCTGACATAATAGTCTCAGTGGAAACCCGCTAAAACAAAATGTTATTTGCAGCAAGACATTTTAAAAAACTTTTCCTTATCACAAATAAATATAAAAATAGCGAAATGGCCCTTGTAACTATGATATGGCTACTTTAACATAGCTAAAAATATTACACAAAATACATCTATATGAAAAATAAGACATGGTCAAAAATACATTGCAAAAATATTTATTTTCATTTGATTTATATTAATAAATACAACATCACTGTTGCTATAGCAACAGAGATTATATATGACAGCTAAAGTCAAATCACACACAACTATTTGTAAACAAAATATTTTTTCTCGTATATTATACAAATAACAATATATATATATAAATATACTATTTATAGTTCTTATCTCGTACTGGTTGCACTAATACTAGAATATTACTGATGTAATAGTTTTTGTTATCTCGTCAATTGTATCAGTTGTATGGTTAATATAGACAAATTAATATTCTGATCTTTTACAACAAATTAAAAACAAAATATTTGTCCAACGCCTTAGTAAACACCTTGACATTTGATAATAAAAATAATTCTCTAGATGTTTTAAATAATAACACTACTAGCTCATTAAATATGACATATTCGTAACTTTAAATAAATTGATATTTATAAATAGCAAAACAATTATTCTTTTATTTTAAGGCACTGTGTATGGTGAACTATTCATTATAAAAAAATACCCAGAAAATCGGTTCTTTAAAATATTTAAAAATACATTCATGTTTAATTTTTTTTTCTTTTACGTGTAAGAATTTTTTATTTGTTTAAATTATGTTTCAAAAACCCCAAAGCAACTGATTTATGATCGTTAATCTGAAGCACAAATTTATTTTGCTATTAGGGATTGTATGTGGATCGCAAATTACTTTGAAACTAATTAATTACCGCTGAAATGTTATCACCAAATAGTTCATTATTGCTTAGATGATGACCCGTGCTTTGATATCGATCAAAATTTACATTTCACACTAGTATATATATGTTGATCAGATTAAAAACAAAAACACACAAAACACCTTGGTTACAAAACACATAAACACATCATGCATTCACTCATGGTTTAGTGCAATAGTTTCGAATCCAATCAGTATACACTTTATGTGCATTATTATTATTATTATTATTATTATTATTATTATCTGTGTTGTGTTGTCCTTGATGGTGTTTACTTTGGGTTTTTGTACTAAACGGAGCTTCATGTTGTTGTGCCTTTATAGAAAAAAAAACATTGTTTTAAATGTTGTAATAGTTTTAGCTGTCCATGAATCAACGGTATTGTTGCTATTATTGGTTACCAGAACGGAGACGAATAATGGAGATAACCATCAGCATAGCATTTCAAAAACTACTTCTCCATCTGAAACCCATAGCACATGCAGCTCAGGAGGCCTCTGTTAGGTTTGTATTGCATAACGTCCAAGCCATTTTAAATGTGAGCGTGATACACGCGCAAACTTTTCCGGTAAACTAATGGTGACTTTCACCTTTCTCCAAGTTCAATGTGTGATTGCTCACAAACGTTTTCAAAGCAGACTGCTTCATAATACCAACATTCCATATTGTTATTGTTTTCATATCCAGAATTTGTGTAACTTGATTTCTGAAATTGGTTTGTATAAAACGTCGGGCTATAACCGATGTTTTGCCGTTTTCTTTGCGCTCCAGTTACTGAAAGCTTTTGAAAACAAATATCTTCAGACCAGTATAAAATGGCCTCTTTGTTTCATCAGTGGTTTACAGAACATCGTCCAAGGCTTAAAGCCGTGTATACACGACTCACATAGGCTGCAATGCGTGGCCACAGTTGTGATGAGGGGTGATATACACACATACACACAGATATGTTACGAATTATCGGACTCCTACATATCTCCAAATGCTGCTCAATAGTGGCCTTATGTGTAAGTCTTCAAAAGGCCGCTGTGGTGGCCATGTTTGTCGCCCTGTGGTAGCCATATCTGTCAGTTTCACAATTATATATCATGTTCTAACTTTATTTATATGGACCAGGAACACCTCCCTATGGCGGCCTATCTGTCAGTTTCACAATTCAATCGTCTTCTAGCTCTGTTTATATGGACCACGAACACCGCCCTATGGCGGCCTATCTGTCAGTTTCACAATTCCATCGTCTTCTAGCTCTGTTTATATGGACCACGAACACCGCCCTATGGCGGCCTATCTGTCAGTTTCACAATTCAGTCGTCTTCTAGCTCTGTTTATATGGACCAGGAACACCGCCCTATGGCGGCCTATCTGTCAGTTTCACAATTCAATCGTCTTCTAGCTCTGTTTATATGGGCCATGGCGGCCGCCCTTCGGTGGCCATGTTTGTCAGTTTCACAAAGGCCGCTCTGCAGTGGCCATGTTTGTCATGATGGGCGACGTGTTGTTGGGAGAGATACTTTCTACAATCAACGACAAACAGTCTAGACTGGAGACGCCATTACTTGACTGGACCTGCTCGAATCCTGGAAAACAAAAAACTAAAATATTAATATACTGTTATAAAATCATTTTACCTATTTAGGTAGGAAAAATACACACGAATATAATAATATAACAGACTTGTATCAGTTTGAAGATTTGCAAGCCTAATAAGCACAATTTGTGTATCCTGTAAAGTAGGAAACAAATGAATAAATGTTTAACGACACCCCGACGCGAAAACTGGTAAAGTAGGAAACAAATGAATAAATGTTTAACGACACCCCAACGCGAAAACTGGTAAAGTAGGAAACAAATGAATAAATGTTTAACGACACCCCAACGCGAAAACTGGTAAAGTAGGAAACAATACGCGTTAAATATAACCTAATTAACTGATGACTACTTTTTACTGATATTACTAAATCGCATCTTATCTGATAATAGTTTTATCGTTTTCATTCCATGTAGAAGTTCAGAACAAAGAACCGAATAAAAATCGTGAACTTGTGTGTATGATAGTAGTTTTGTTGATTTGAATCTTTGCAGAACTTAGGTAATAAAGACCTTACGTAGTAACTTCTCGATTGTAATAAAATACTTATTCAATATATTTGTAATGTAATTAGCAATGATTATAATTCACGACAGCCAAACCTGAATCTGCTTATATATCTGTGAACAATTAAAAAATATATTTAACTAACTATATCGTGGCCTTTTATCTTGTACAGATACAGAAGTACTAATAATAGTAATATTTTTGTTTTTATTTTTAAAAAAAGGAGGAAGAAAAAAGATAATTAGAGCGTTGAGTTAATTAATGTGTGTAGTGCAATATGTGAAATAGTTTAGGTCTGTATTTATCGCTTCACTCAGGTCCACTTGGAAACTATCCGATTCGAGTGATGGCTGCTAGCAGCTGCCGAGTTGTTCGTCAAATAGCGAGCTTTCTCGGACAGTTTTCATTACATACCTTTAGCTTACAGAACAAGTAAGCTGGCTTGTAGTTAGGTACGGCGATGTCAAGTAATTAATGTAAAAATAGCATCACTCAATTCATTAACAAAACTCTCACCTATCAGGTTGCATTTGAATAGGCGCGGATCCAGGGGTTTTATAAGGGGTCTAAGTGGAACTATTAAATGGATGTTGTATATTAGCTGTGAATGCACTTTAAAATAATTATTTAAAAACCTCGTCGTCAACAGAGGGGTCAGGACACATTCAGTCAGTCTGGACCCGTGCCTGTTGAACTAAAATAGTCATACATGTATGTCCAGGGATGTATATCCATCACACAGGTTTTATAGTATCACTGATAATGTAAATATACCATTTCAATAATAATTTATTAATTAACACTTACAGAATATGTATTTTTGTCTTTGTTGTAAGGTTCTACGTATTGTCTTACTTCATTTTAACACACACACACACACACACACACACACACACACACACACACACACACACACACACACACACACACACACACACATATATATATATATATATATATATATGTATATATTATACAGATCGAAGCTAAGGTACTATTTTTGGGGGGGTTAATTTATATAAAATATAATCATGCACAGATTTTTAGGCCATATCATTTTTAAATTGAACGTGATAATGTTTGACGTTCCGGCAAGTATGAAGGTTAGAACCGCTTTATGTACGGCGTAGCGCGTTACTGTGTATTTAACATGACTGTTCAGTCTTTACAATTCCAATTGAAATAATAATAATTTTATTAATATAAAATACTGTGAAATAACAATCGACCTATTTCTTAAGGAAATTAATAGATGGAATAAGAGGAATGCCCATTGTGTGTGTGTGTGTGTGTGTGTGTGTGTGTGTGTGTGTGTGTGTGTGCGCGTGTGTGTGCGCGCGCGGGGTTGGGTGGGGTGTTCGTAAGTAGCCGAATGAGTCAATTCTTACATTAATACAAACAATTTTAAATAATAACTAACATTTACTAATTCCACATTAACGATTAACGTTTAATTTGATGTAAATAAAATAGTTGAAATGATCTCTTTTGTTTTCTAAGCATTGTCGAAAGTAGTGCAAAATTGAGATCCATGCCGTTATAGACGTCGGGTTTTTAAAAAGGTCATTTGATATTATTTGGACCAATCCAAACATATATAACAAAAGCGTATTTACAGATTGGACTTATATATGTATAAATAAACCAACTAAAATCAAGAAGTTATCCCCCCCCCCACCCCCGACACCAACCCCTTCCAAAAAAAAGTAAAATAAAAAATAAATAATTAAAAACCTATAAAATTGAACACCCCCTCCAAAAAAATAATAAAACCAACCCACAACAAACAAACAAACAACAAACAAACAAACAAAAATCCAACCTCCCCCACCAAAGTAAAAAAATAAAATGGGCTGCCAATATAAAGATTTAGTTATATTTATTATATCCATTATCTGCATAACAACTTTTCTACCACAACCACTCTCTATTTTTATTTATCATGCAATATATTCCGGCCACACACGCGCGTCACGATTTACAGTCTAAACTGTAAGCCTTATTTTGAAAGCAATGTTCATGAAGACGTAAATATTCCGATCGGGTTGCGGTTTGGTGCGTGTGTTTGTTTTCTCTCTCTCCGCGAAAGAGTGGGTCTCGGCGAGGCGTGCTGTTTACCTAGCCTCCGCCGCCAAGCTTCTGTCGGGCGAGCTCGCCTTGCACGCCTCGTTTAACCCATCAGTTTGTGTAGTTTGCACTTTATATATCTATATCACTTTGTGTATTTATGCATGGTGAAGAGTGAAGTGTAGTTTATATTTCTTAAACAGATTCCCTTTTCAGCTACTTTCTCTTTAGTACGGTTAATTATCAAACGTTTGTTTAAGTATTTAGTGCATCTAATTATCGCAAGCTATTGCTTTTTGATAATTTGTCTCAGTTTTATTGATTATTCATTAATTGTAAAAAAAAGAATTTCATACTGAGCTTATTTGTGTATATATCTTCTAAAATCTGAAAAAAACTTACTTGTATAAAGTACGTAATTATATAACATTATCTCTTGAATTTCACCGTTACCTTTAATAAGTACAAGATTTTGCCATAATCCACTATTATATATTAATTTTTGTTTTTTGTTTTGAGCACAACCAGTCATCGCATTGTGAAAACCACGGCCGTACCTAGAGAGGGGAGTGGGGAAGTTGCATCCCCAACAAACTAGGACAAAAGTGTCCTTTTTAGTTTGAAAATGCCACTTTTGTCTATCTGAATAAGGCTGTCGGTTCTGTTACCTTATCGCTTTGTACTGCCCCCCCCCCCCTCCCCCTACGCCCCCTACATATTGTTGGCTAGGTACGACCCTGAATAATAATAATAATAAATCCTTCTGAATTAAAAGTCCGTAAAAGTTAATCCTTTAAAGGGACATTCCCGAGTTTGCTGCAATTTTTAAGATGTTATCGACTAACCGAGACTTTTTAACGATTGTAATTACATATCAAATATATTTTTCTGCATAAAATATTAATGGCTGTATATTAAACGTGTTTCTGATCGTTCTAATATTTGTACAAGGTTAAATTTCATTTTATTTCCTAAAATGTAAATTTAATCGTAGAAATATTTTATTGGTCGGAAACATCTTACAATGCATTAAACTCAGGAATGTCCCTTTAACCGAACCAAATTAAATCAAGTAAATTTTAAAAGAAGTATTTAAATTTGATATTTTCTTTACGATTAACTTTTCTTCCAGATGCAAAGTTTAACAAAAGTAGCCTTGATAAATATATAAATGCGTATATTGGAATATCCTTCAGCTAGCAAAATTATTTAAAGCATTTGGACTTTCTGAACAAAGAAGCCGTGTCATCACTCACCGTTGCCATAGTTATTGGCTACTTCCCCGTTCACGTGATTCATCTTATCGTAGTAGTTGGGACTGTGTACCGTCTGGAAATGAAAAACAAATAAATGTCAAGACCTGCTATAAAACTTTTAAGTGTGATGAGCAAAATCCTCCTCCTTCAATGCATCAATAATTTGTTTCTAAAGGTATCATTATTAATAATAAAGTTCACCAACTTCAACATTCCAAAACACAGCGCGTAATGATAACACCCACCACCACATATGTAGAAAATCAAGTCATATGGTAGTAAATATTTTCGAAGGCTGCCAAAACGATAGATATTATATTAACATCATACAACAGAATCACAACTGGTTTATCCAGTGTATTTATCATATATACTCTGATTCAACAAATCAGCAAACATGGTATGTAAAAATAAATGTTACATAATCTGTTAATAACTTTATAATAAATGGCAGTGGAATTAATTTTGAGCTTTTACATACACAAAGTATGTATGTGTGTGTGTGTGTGTGTGTGTGTGTGTGTGTGTGTGTGTGTGTGTGTATATATATATATATATATATATATATATATATATATATATTATATATCTTACATTTTCAGTGCAATCAAAGTATGTGATATTTTTCAGATCACATACTTTAGGAATTTTATAACTTTGCAAATTAGATGTAAATTAATCGAGATCACGGCATTAGGTTTATTGACATTTAAGCAAACATACTACTCTGTAATTGACGTATGCATTCATAGTCGTCAAATAAAAATATCCAATAGCAATTTTTCACTGAACGCTGTCTAGCCTTCAGAAAAAACACACACAAAAAAACAACGTTATGCACTATTTTATTTTGATGGACATCCAAAATGACGTCATTCAAAAAGACACCGCGCCACATATTCTTACGTCATTTGAATATCTAGTAATGGCGGACTGAAATTAAAGTTGCGTGTACAGTTTACAAAAATACGTTGTATTAAGCTTGAGATTATATGATAAAGAGATTATTACCCTCGTGTGTTTCGGTATCGTCAATATCATATATTAGGAATAAAAATAATGTATTATGCTCGCCAGAGGCTCGCATAATACAATTGTTATATGAAAATTGTTTTGCATGTGCATTGCCTGCTCTCGTCTCCCTATAAAAGCAAATGTTTGTTTTCTGTTGGTTTTTCAATATGCCACGGTAAATAATGTTAAGAAATTGCGGTTTTATTGCCAAAACACCCAAGTTGTGCATGTTTTTTAAAACTACATTTAAAAAAAAAAAATCCCAATTTGAACAATATTTTCTTTCAAGAACAGTTGTTACCAATATATCATTTGTCTGCATGGCTGATATAGATGACATACTATTTCTATAAGAAAATATCAGGGAAATACTCATTGCGTTATTTATGCCTCTCAGTATATATACCAATTGAAAAAAGTCCAACAACAAACCAGCATGTTGATTTTAAGAGTGCTTTACTAAGTATACTGTACATGTATACTACAAATATTTATAAGTAAATAATAAAGTAAGTAACTTGAAATTATAATTAATTAATTAATTATGTAGAATTATAAAACGTTAGGTGCAAATCCATCATAAATTGTTTTAATGGTTTGTTCACGTGTATCACTTTCACTACCATAGTTCTGCTAAGTGAACTGGGTGGCAGCGGGTGGCAGTCAGTGGCTTGATATAAAAATAACAACTTATTTATAAGACGAAACCAAACTCAAAACAAACACTAAAACTAAAACCACAAGAGATAAACAACCATATCACATAATACTACATGTACTAAATTTAACCTCTTATTACAAAATGTATTTTTTCCAATAGGTCATTAAAATACACATATTATTCACTAAAATTAGTTTTGCTTGACCGAAATGGTTAGCTGTTGTTAAACGGCTATAAAACATTTGAATTTTACACGTGGCTTTAATACCAAACAGAATGTAACCGATTCAAAACCAAATACTTTTACCACGTTCATATCCATTCACGGTTCAGGCATGTCTAACCTGGACACATGTACAGTCTCTGACTAGGTCCAGCACAAGAGGGTGACAGGTTGAAAGAGACCCCAAATTTAAATATATCATTGAACATATTGTTATGGCTCTCCAACCAATGGTGATAAATATGATAGGACTTATTATCATAAAATGTTGCTTG
>NC_054702.1:112719467-112756967 GCF_016097555.1 Gigantopelta aegis | reverse complement strand
CTATACATACATATCTAGAATTACATTACAAGACTGTCTATACACAGATTTAGAATTACATTACAAGACTGTCTACACACCTATACACACATATCTAGAATTACATTACAAGACTGTATATACACCTATACACGCAGATCTAGAACTACATTACAAGACTGTCTATACACCTATACACGCAGATCTAGAACTACATTACAAGACTGTCTATACACCTATACACACATACCTAGAACCACTTTACAAGACTGTCTATACACCTATACGCGCAGATCTAGAACTACATTACAAGACTGTCTATACACCTATACACGCAGATCTAGAACTACATTACAAGACTGTCTATACACCTATACACGCAGATCTAGAGCCACTTTACAAGACTGTCTATACACCAATACACACAGATCTAGAATTACATTACAAGATTGTCTATACACCAATACACATTTTAAAATGTAAAATGCACAGATGTATATTGTGTCTCATTCCATCTCTCCACATTTAAGTACGTATATATAAATACTGTATCAGATTAGAGTCCTTTTCTTTATAAAAAGTTTTTGTTTAACGTTTATTTTAGCAGACAACCCCCCCGCCCACCCCCCACCCCCAACCCCCTAACCCATGCCCCCATACACAAAACAAAGAAAAGTCTAAAATCAAAATATCTGTTTAAAAATCACCAATACTAAATTCACTAAGAGGGGCATTTTCATAAAACAGTTTAGATTAGAACAAAAATATAATTTATATACAGTGAACAAAAGGCCAGTAAAGGGAAATAATAGATAACCTTAAAACAGTCGCATTGCAGAAAACATAAAAACAGTAAAAGTGACTTGAACCTTAACGAAAGCATGGACACACAATTGTAATCGTCTATGGATGGAATAAAACCGAAGGTTTGGAGTAAAGTATGTACAGTACATACTATGTATAAACTTTACTATGATAGTATGTGAGCTTTTAACTGGTGCATCAAAACGACAACACCACAAACATAATAATAGCCACAGTCAATAAGAATCCAGAAGATATTTACACTCTCCCTCCCCCCAAAAAACCCCCCAAACAAAACAACCCCCAACAACAACAACAACAACAACAAACAAACAAAAAAACCCAACAAAACAACAACAAAAACAAAACAAAACAAAACAAACCCCAACAACAACAACCCAACATAACATACATGGTTACAAAATGTAAATGTTCTCTTCACGATGCACCAAAACATATATCCGAACATATTGATACAATTATCAGATATGCTGAGAAATAATTCAAACGTGTAAGCAAAAGCTTGTGGTGGAATATATAAGAAAAAAGAAAAAACAGAGAGAGAGAGAGAGTAAAATAATTCTTAATCTATTTAAACCACGAGCGCTTTCATTATTATAAGGTTGTTTATTTTTAAAATGAGCCGTCACATTTTTTTATGAACTATGGTAATATATTTTATATGAAAAGTAAAAAAACCCACCCACTTAAACACTTTTATAAATATAAAGTTTAACAGTAAAGTAATCTCTAAAATAAATTTTACAAATATAATCTCTAAAAGAAATTTTATGAGAACACATTTTCTATGAATTATCAGTTCATGTACATCAATATACTATACATGCAATTAGAGTGTTTTTCGCGTTTTTAAAATGGCGACCAATTGTGATAATTAACTTTCTTTGAACCCATCCCTTCAATCCCATTTGTTATTAAAATTCGAGAAAAAGGAATATAATTTGTAAACACAATTTTTCAATTGTCTAAAAGAAACGACTTGAAAGAACAAGCTGTGGTTTGGATACAGCTTCTGCAGCCGCCACGTGCGCGACGGCACGGCACCTGGGCGTCACGGTAGCGCCGTGCACAACATCAAAGAGACTGACCTAAAGCGAACTGACCGCACGTGCATAATTAGCCAGATTCAAATGACCCATAGATGTTATTAGCTTCGTTAGCCCTATCTTGTCAGTCCCAGCGGAGTATTTAAGAGATCCGTTCTCGGTCCCTGGGATCCCGGCTAAGACGGGTTTCTCGCACCCAAGAGCTTGCCGGTGTGCTCCAGTCTCTGGTGGAAGGTGTATCAGGATCTCGCGTCCTCGGGAAACATGGATCACGCCAGGGCAACGCAGCAGGCTGGGTTTTCCTGATGGCAAAAACATATTTTATTCCTCACGCTCTATTAAAATCAGTCTCATAATTTGGACCTCGAAACGACGGCAAAGCGACTTTCCCGAGACGTCGGCAAGGGAGGACTGGAAACGCAATTGGCCATTCTTCTCCCAAACACAGGGTATGACGAACGACTGGTGCGAAAAGATGAATCGGCATAGAGATTCCAGATGAAGTGTTGATGAAAAAAAAGCCAGTTTGATCATAGAGTCAATTAGAGAGGGTGAACTTTTATTTGTTGAACTCCGCACTGTGTAGTGTCCCCGTGGTTTGCCGGTGAAGCACGGCGGTACATGGAGTCCGGAGTTTAACAAGTATCACTAATGACATCAACATGGCACTGAAATCCATACAATGGGGACGTTGTTCGACAATCACCGCAGAGTACTGGTCAAGCAAAGTGCTGGTCAAGCGGTTATTATCGCTCAATAAAATTCGACTTCATAATTTAGAAAAAGAAACAAACCTAATATAATATTATATAAATGACATTTGAAGATTTCCATGGATTTGTTTTTACATCCCAGTTTATTATATATGTTTTATAAGCGCTCTGCGGTCAAGATTAGGATGACTGTGCAATGGGTATCCTGGGGTGAGTGCATATTCCATGCTACACCATCGATTTTATCATGCTATATTAACCATGTGGCGAAATTTTGGCATATGGTTATATACACATGTTTATTACATCAACTGATAGTTGAAATGTTCAAAAGTCATATACTGTTACAAAATTGGTTTGATATTGGAAAAATACCAAACAACAACAACAACAAACAAAAACAAACTGGCACGCTTCTAACTTAAATAATGGTTCACAAAACAGACAAGGTTCACTGACTTTGCGAATGTGATTCCCAGAAAATTATTTTCTTCTTTTTATGGAAATAACAGGACTTAGAGATTGGCAACGTTAATCATAATGTTTCTTCCAGTGATTTTGCTAGCGAACATGCGGTAGTGCCGACACCAACCGAAATGTTAATATTTTGCGATTACGTATTGTTTGTATAGTGATATCAGTATGTTCACGTTTCCAACACAAAGACATTGGGTCCCGTTTTGGATTTTATTAACAAGGTGACATTTTGGGTCAATTTTGTATACAGTTGTCAATGCTTGTTAGGATGTATGTGTCAGAAAACATGAACTTCATTGATATTTTGATTGCTGCATGGTTGGTGAAAAACATTTTGTAATCACTGAGCTTTTGAACAAAATGCACAGAAACTAAAAGACGTTCCAATTGCAATTATCCAATGTGCAAGCTTGTCATAGTTATGTCTAGGTAAAAACAATGAAATAGCAAATTTTTTACGTATGCTTATATGATGGATATAATAATAAATATATGTTAAATTATTAAAATTAATTTAAAATAATCAATTTATATAATGAAACTAATATTGCCTGGTCCAGTTATAATGCAAAGTTGCGGTTCAGCTCTGTCCTATGATAGTTTTGATTTAATAAACTACTCTGGACGTGGCAGTCCTCTTTGTGGCGGTACAAGAAGCTGAATGATGTATTGTCCAGTTTTTCTCAAGAGTGGCTGTCATTATATAGACGAGTCAACAGATAGAGATGCAAGGAATTCATATTCAAATGCTTTATTCGCTCAGTCCATATACATGGTAGATAAGGTAAACTATAATACAATCACACAGCAAGTAATACCATAAGCGTACGAGACAGGCAGCAGGGGATAAGGGGATAGTGCTGGAGCAAATCCACAAACTCGGCCAAACACGATGGAGATATTCGGACAAAATGTGCTAATTTGTAGCCTTTTTAATATGTATTTCTATCATTCTACCCGCAACATTAGTTGTAATTCATGTAAAAATGCGTAGTGATTCGTTTGCATCCGTATATAGTTGCTTGGCAGTAATGCTAATATGAAAAACTGTTGTTACCCAGATTTGGGGATGTTAGTTTAATTTGGGCAAAACACGCCCCCCCCCCTCCCCCACTCCCCTACAAAAAGTTCCACTGGTAAAATATTATAAAATTATTATATGTTATATGTATATACATGTAAATTCACAAAATTTCACGTGTTCTTTTAAAACTGTCTAATATATTCAAAAAGTTTTATTAATGTAATTCTTATTTTTATTATGCAAGGATTTCTCCAATAGTACCTAGGTAAATATCGTTTTCTAATATCATTTAGTGTATTACATTCAAACAACAATGGAATTCATCGCCGATACAACTTAGGTTACAAATATTGCATAATATTTCATATCTTGACATAATTAGCCATCTTTCTATTTCAATTGGTAGTCTGTGATTACATAGACTAAATCTAATAAATCTAATTCTGTGTTTCCAAGAAAAAATAATATATGTCTCATATACATGTTCAGTTTTAAATAATCTCTAAATAATTGCTTTTGGCGAAGTTTCCAGAAAACTGTACCACTCCTGTATATGCATATCACGATAACATCGTTAATTTGTTTAATAGACCCTTTCTATTTATATTACTTTCAAAGTGCTGTAACCAAATGTTGCTAAGACCAGCTAAATCTAAAATGTTCCTTACAATACAAATCCATCTAGATCTAAATGTATCATTTTAATACAAGCTGAACAAAAACTTGCATACAATAACTGATAACTTTTGATCTTTATAATCAATATTCCTTTTCCAGGAACTAATAATTCTACTATATATTTTATATTTTACTGGAAACCTCCCAAGTTCACCATATATCATAAAATGTTTTTTAACACATAGAATCCGTTTGCAAAAGGTCAAATGAACTTTTTCAAGGAATCAATCATTATTGAGCCAAATGCCCATTTGACTCTGCATTGTACATAGATATAGTCTTGATCGCGGATTACCATTGTGTCATTCAGATTCATTCGCATTTTCCATTAATTTACAACATACATGTGGTCTAAAACCTACATTATTAAATTGTTGAGTCATTTCTTGTAGAAAACAATTCAGTAATGTGTTAGCAAGGCAAGTACTTTGCAAATATACGAACTCACTAAGAATAATCTATTTGTTACACATTGCACAAACAACCTACTTCAGTTAGACGTGTGCATGTCTATTGTAATTATGTATGCCGGGAAATGCAGATAGATGTAGTATTATATGCCACTGGCTAATACCCATGTAAGCACACTATTTTCTTATTCTTCACCAACATTTTAAATAGTTTTGTATTATTAAGATTTGTTTTGAAACATAAAGATAATTAATTATTAAAATCTTAATTTCGTTATTTGTATATTATTAATACGGTTGTTGTTTGTGTTTTGTTTTGTTGGGTGGGGTGGGGGTTTTTTTAGGTGTTTTTTTTTAACACAATTATTACACCAGAAACAAATATGATAGTGTCAGGGATGGGGTACTGATATCACTACCTATGACAAATGATTCTATAAAATATGAATAATATAGATATATACTGTAATTATAGCATATTACAACAGTACTAATATACATGGATATATGAATGCATAAAAATTCTATGATATATGGGGTTATCAGTGAAAACTGAAAATAAAAGAAAAGTGGTTAAAGAATGAAAGAAAGGAAGAGAGAGAAATACAGAAAGAATGAAAGAAAGGACTCAACACAATAACCTTAGTGATAGATGCTAGTGCATTAACATGTTATTAATATCCCCCTGCAAAGTGACAAATCTTACTTCTGCAAGGTATTCGATCTCTTTCAAAACACGTCAGTGGATGTATGTCAGTGGATGTATGTCATTGGATGTATTTATTGTATTACTTGGTATCGTAAAAATTGTTAGTTCCAGCGCGTTACATCAAGGAAAGTTCCCAAGGATAAATATTAAATAAATGTTTAAAAAGTTAAGTAAACGTTTTGTCTTTTTAAGATTAAAATAGAAAAGTACCATTAATATTCTTTCATTAATTAACATTTTATCAATTTTGTGAAATGTTTATGATTGTTTATTTTCTTCTTTTGGATTATAATATATTTTTGTGTATAATATCTTTTGGAAAACAAACGTACATCAATCACTTCCAGAATATTACAAATTCATTGGTCTTAGATTCTTTATTTTATTTTAACCAATAGAATGAACCATTATTTTTTGTTTTGTTGACATACGTGAATACATTTACAATCACTCTTCGAGACAATGTAATTAAAAATACTAGGTGACATAAAAAAAATGTAGTTTCTATACATTAGGAAAAAATCTAGATTTGGTGTTAAAAAAGAAACAAAGAAAAACACACTATTTACTGAAGGTGGATAAAAAAATACTGGTTCCTGGACACAAACATAAAAATACTAGTTACTAGTCACAAACGTAAAACAATACTACTTTCTAGACACTCACTTAAAACTAGATACTAGAAGTCGATATACTAACTACTAACTTCTAGATTCTAACATCAAAAATAAATACTATTATTGTTACACATGGACATAAAAATACTAGTTACTTGAGACTAAAATAAGTATACAACTTTCTAAGAAACTACCGACTATTATTCTTTATGATTTAAAATCTTGATGAGTAAGAAAATAATATTTTAAATATTTGTTCCCAAAGTAATTACAAGTAGCATTGTTGAAGCCGGTATTTAGGGCCGTTTGTCTTGTTTCCGAAATGAGTAAACACATTTCTGCATGGAGCACCCAGACAGCGCGAGCCGTGAAATACACATATTCTCACGACCACAAATGATTTCCCAACAACTCAGTCAAACTTTGACAGTTTCTTAGAGTTTGCTAAATGACTTTTGACAGGCCGAATAAGAGATCACTTTCTAAACGACTCTACCACTGGCTGTGTCTAACGCCGCGTCATGTGGGTTCTTCAAACACATAACATCTGAACACAGCAAAACAGTGTTCAACAATAGGAAATATATTGTTACACATTCAACAGTAGGAAATATATTGATACACATTCAACAATAGGAAATATTCAGTTACACATTCAACGGTAGGAAATATATTGATACACATTCAACAATAGGAAATATATTGTTACACATTTAATAGTAGGAAATGACTGTTACACATTCAACGATAGGAAATCAGTTGTTACATGTAATTCAATAGAAAATATATTGCTATACATACATTCAACAATAAGGAATCTATGGTAATGAATTTTCTATTTTTGAATGCGTAACAAAAGAATTCCTATTGTTGAATGTTTAACAATACTTTCCTATTGTTGAATGTATAGCAATAGATTTCCTATTGTTGAATGTATGTAACAGTGGATTCCTATTGTTGAATGTACGTAACAATGGATTTCTTATTGTTGAATTTGTGTAGCAATTTATTTCCTATTGTTCAATGTGTAATACCAAATTTTTTATTGCTGAATGCATGTAACAATGGATTTCATATTGTTGAATTTATGTAACAATGGATTTCATATTGTTGAATGCATGTAACAATGGATTTCATATTGTTCAATGTGTAACAATATATTTCTTATTGTTGAATATATGTATTAGTGGATTTCCTAATGTTGAATTTATGTAACAATGGATTTCCTATTGTTGAATATATGTAACAATGGATTTCATATTGTTCAATGTGTAGCAATTGATTTCATATTGTTCAATGTATGTATTGTTACACATTCAACAATAGGAAATCCGTTGTTAAATATATTCAGCAATAGAAAATATATTGTTTTACATACATTCAATAAACATATTGTACAATAAGAAACATGGTTATTGTTAGACATATTCAACAACAGGAATTATATAGTATGACAAAATTATTCCGGGATTAGGAACCAATAAATATGAACTTGACAAATGTACCTGTCTCATTATACTTTAATTTTCACAAACGAATTAGTATATTAATTGTTTTTAAATATTTAACCTGAAAGTATATAATTGATAATTATAATACCTTATTGTGAACTGATCATAATACATCTCATAATATGTAAGGAGTAACGAGTTTGAAAGCCGCAGAGAATCGCTGCGTTTTTAAAACAGTAGCACTAAATCACGTGTAAAAAGTGTTTGTAATTTAACTCTCACTTTATCAAGCAATATTGCAAATGCGTCTTTAAAATTGACAACTGCTATCTTTTGTAGATATTGTTAATTTCAAAGACGTCTGTATTTTGTCAGATGTTATCGACACGAAGTCTGAAAATAATGTACGTGTTGATATATCCGTCGTACAACCGGCACATGCGTTACTCCCTGTTACTAGCGCGTTACTCTGAAAAAGGAATTTTAAATCTTGTAACGGAAAGACAAGAAAGCCCAGCCCTGCCTCCCCCACATCATCTTTATGAGGGTTGGTGTGGTTTATGGGTGCATGTTAAGACGTTAGATGGATCTAGATCGGGGCGTCTGGTTAAGTTAATTAGACTAAGTAATGAAGGCACTGGGCGTTCCCTTGTAAAATAAAGATTTCCATTTGCATCCTCTTCTGATAGTATAGCCCTCATATCAGCACGTTCCCGCTTAATACCAGCATGTTCTGGCCATTTCCAATTAAATCCACGGAAACCCATAATTTTGGTTTGGCAGTATCTTTATGTTACACACGGTGTTCTTTTGCTCGTAACTTTTGTGCATGTATAATATCGAATTTCCATTCACTAGATATTTTAATATTTTATACACATTCTGCACGAGATGCGAATGATTTCATGGTATCAACTTTTAGCAGTAGTAGAATTAACTACTTTTATAAAATGTTTTGGTGGGTTTTTTTTTCTAGAATGGAAAATATAAATAAATTAAAGATTTGTGTGAACTATTTGCAATTTTATATAAGAAACTTTTAGTTAAATTTCTTATTTTAGAAATATATTTGTTTCCGCGCAATATTTCATGTTTTGTATAGACTTGAGAAACTTTAAATATCTTAGATTGAAAACAATTTATTTAGGTGTTTTTTTCAAAATATATTGCTACTTAGTCACTTTATTACGTAAATATTAAATATGGAGAGAGAAAAACAAACACAGACTTTAGAAGGTGAAAAACCACACATAATTTTTTTTTAAATTGATGGTACAATGTTTATCATCTCCGACTGTGGACATTATTTAGTCTGTATGTAGTATTGGCATATCTATGTTATGCCAATAGACTGTATAATTTGGAGTAAACAAAATATAATAGCTTGCTGAATACGTATTTATAGGATATTAAACGAGCTTCCAATTCGTATCATGTTTATGACCCGAGTGTCACGAGCTTTAGCGAATGGAAATGAAAATTATTTCACGAGGGTTGTAGTGCGTCAGTCGAAGACGCCATCGAGTGACGTCGAAGAATTAGTCCCATTTGACATTCTAGTGGGACGTATCACTTTGATATGTACTAAGATATTCTTAACCATATGGGTAATAATACGTAAGATTAACTCAGTGGTGAAGGCGAGGACGGACACACGGCCAACTTACCATGTAGTCTGAGCCGCTGCTGGACGAGCCAGCGTCGTTGCAAGTCTCGTCGTTCCTCGCCACCCGACTGCCGTGCAGCAACTCCTCCAGACTCTCGATGTACTCGATGGCGTTACGCAGAATCTCCACCTTCGGCAGCCGCTGGTTCGGGTTCGGACACGTCCGGCGCTTCAGCGTCTCGAACGCCTCGTTCACCTTACGAAGTCGCCGTCGTTCCCTCATCGTCGCCGCTTTCCTGCGGTCGATCGTCACAGTCTTTCTCTTACACGCCTTGCACGCCCACAGGAGGCACCGCCTGTTGGGCCCGTGGTAGCCGGGTGCGAGCACGTGCGGGATGTGTTCGTCGTTATCGTCGGACGAAAGGTCATCGTCAGTCTTACACTCTGAGTCGTCCTTACACGGGCTGCACGGGCTCGAGCTGTGCTTCATGTCCCCGCAGTCGACGCTGTCTTCCTTGGTAGCAGCAGCGCAGTGCGGACCACTTTTCACTCCACCCCCACAAACCTGTCCCCCTTTAGCACCAATACACGGCGACTCTCCGCTCTCTTCCGTGCCGGTCATTTCCTCTTTGTTACCGGGTGGCACCTTGTCCTTCAGATGGGTGGCATGTCGCGGTCGAAAGTCCACTGGGTTCTGGTGATCTCCGCCTGAACTGAAGAAATGCTGGTGAATGCCGCCGTTGGCATGGTAAGGATACATGTCTGGGTACTGGCGGTGGAACGGTCGGTGATAAGTCCCACTCGGGGGTCCAAAATAATCCTGGCTGCCCGCGGGATGCGAGTACGATATGTCCATGATTTGTCTCGCATCCGACATGTCAGGAGTCGGGAATGAGCTCGCACTAAAGACGGGCGGATTGTGCTCGTAGCGGCAACTCCGATAATCTGCCATCATCATCATCGTGGTCTCGTTGTCTAAAAGCCCTCAGTGTCTAGGTATCCCCCAACCTGTCAACACCCTGCCACCTTGATGCCAGTGCTCCGATATTTCAAACCCCTATCGAGACTCCGTAATAAAATGACGCTAACAATTCGGGGACCGCTCAGTGCGAGCTTCAAAAGTTATGTTTTTCTGATCTGGAAACTGATAGGATGAAGTAGCTTACACATGGCCAAGTTTATATGTTAATTAGTGCCCCACCGAGTTTGATTAAAGAAACACTGAACTTATTGTCACGTCCTTCAGAAGTATCCCTCAGTTCAGTAGTATCGTAGTAAACAGACAGTACTTGTAAAAATGTTGCGTATTAATCCAAAAGAGATGTTTGCATCGCAACAAATTTCTTCACGATAACTGAAGCTAAGTACTCTCTACCGAAACATTTCTTAAACCAAACATTCTTTCCACGATCAGTGAAAAATGAACCAATGAAATGGGAGAGTTGGGTGATTGACAAACGTCCCAGCAATAGCAGGGGTGTAGATTTCCACGGGAGATACGAAATGGGGGCGTACGCTACCTAAACTGGTACCAGATGTGACGTTACGCTAAGGCAAACGATACGCAGTCTAATTTTCTTATAATAGCGGATTCTCTACAAGATTGCAGTCTAGGAATTAAGGAACTTCTCCGTTTTCAATTCTCGTCCGGTGGTCAAATTGCTCTAAACTTTTCCATTACTGTTCCAAATACCCACTGGTTTAGTTTCGTTTGATTTTATGTGGGTTAATTAACAAGTACCAGAAAAATAAATGTGTTTGAATTTTTGTTCCATTAGATGTGTTAAGAATACCGTTAAAAAATTACTTACTATATTAAAAATTTGATTTAAAAAAGGTTTCTTTAAAATATTTTACTATATAAAAATTACTATAACCAGGTTTTACTAGTATTAATAGTATTTTAACATAAAATTTTTGTATTAGATTTAAAGAAATTGACTATAAAATATTTGCGGCTATTACAGGGGTTAGTTTTTTTGGTCTTTAAATTACACATTACTTACAACTCCTTGCACACTTTTGGCTAATAAAATGTGTTTTATCACAAACAAAAATAGAACGTATTGGAAACGCTGGTCAGTGATTTTTTTTTTTTTTTAAATGTCTTTTCCGATAATATTAATCACAACATTAGGTTTGTTTATAATACCCTGTATGATACATTTTGTAAACAATATTACATTTGCATTTTAAAGAAAACAAACTCAGATAGGTGCAAATAATGTACATGGGTGTATTTATCAACAGAACATTTTTTTGTGTGATTCTAAAATTGTATATTAAAATCAAATGCTTAATACAAAATTTTTACTTTTTATACGAAAACTCGTGACATGTGATAGTATTTCAGTCTGAATAATTAGACAAAATGCTAGTTTAATTTGATCTACATATTATGTATTATTATGAACGACGAAGAACAAGATGCGTCGCGGCCACCCAGAATGGGTTTCTGTGTACGAAATGGACATTTCACAAATACTGATAAGAGAATGGTGGATGGAACAGTGGAAGGTTACTGAATTGTTAAGTCTCTTCAATAAGTTCTGTCAAAACATTTTCAATACGTGTGCAGTTTAATACAGATGCATATGCTCTCAGAAAAGAACAGCCTGTAAATATCGAACTGTGGATCTTATATCGTCTACTTTAACCACGCCCTAATGTTGACTTGCTTTGCTTATGAAATTTCAGTCTTGCTGATCGAAAAATGATCACACGAGGTGCTACCAAAATATTTTATTGTATTAAGGGTGGTGGGATTGAAAACAACACCCACGATGGTCCATTTTCCCCATTTGATCATTTGGGAACAGCTTGGCTACTGGTGACACATTTTGTTAATAAGTGCTTCTCATATCCATAATTGTGAAATAATTTAGAAAATAACGTAAGCAGAAATCTTGTTGTATAACGTGTGAAACAGCGTGACTGCTTGTAACCAAGAGGCAGGCATCTTTGAAAATCTGTCTTCGAAGGCTCCTTCATTAAAGAAATTCATTTTTCACTTTCTGTGGAAGAGAACATTAAATAAAAGCTTCACTCCAGGTGGAAGTACACGTCTACTATTACAGGGAACCGTTGCCGCGGCCTATGTACAGTGAAGTGTCTACATAAGGTGATAATTAATTCCAAAAAGGCGCTCTTTAAAAGCAATCAGGGATCGCAATGTGCATGCTTGATGCGGACTTTGAAGTCGCGTTTGACATCTCGCTATGCCTCGGCAACCGGTATGGCACAGCCGAGCGCTAGGCGTTAGAAGTGACTGGCTACGAGTAGAGTCGGGATGTAAGTCTAGAAGTGTCGAGATAAGCTATCAAGGTAACGAAAAAACCATGATTTATAGGCCTCGCTCCGATTGCGCTGATACAATCTTCATTATTCGTGATATGTCGTTTTGATAGCAAGCCTTGAAGAAAAATGTCGACACTTTCAGAAATTTGATGAAAGGTGCTGATATTATTGCGAGATAGAAGTTTTCTATATATGGCGAGCAGAGACTTAGATAAATAATTTTGATTTGCATTGTTGCTTGCGAAAGAAACAAAATGTGTGCTAATGGCCAAGGTCTCGTCACCATTATGAAGTAATAAAGATAAAACAGTTTCCTTAACTACTGGTGATGATTTAAAAATCACACTCACCACGAATATCCATTGCATTCTATCTTATCTGAAATGTCGTAATGCTTATGATCTCGGCAATTTATCAATTTAACCTTTATAGCTATATGTAAAATAATATGCAAAACAAACTTTTTTTAATAGGCACCAGGTTAAAACTGGCAGTAAACACAACCCTGAGAATTTAATTACTGGATCAAGACTACGAATATTCGGTGACGTGCAATATTGGCACAGAGGTTCGAATCTTCATAATGAACACTTTGTATTTCAAAACGTAATGTTAAATATATTACATTTTAAATAACTAATCGCCACAAATAATTATGCTATATAGCTTATTATAACGATAAAAGGGTCACTGACTGTAAATATGCTTAAATATGCCTAAATAATTAATTATATTTTACTATTTACATAAAATGTTTTTGTTTTATACAAACTAAATTACTTATTGAAAAATAAATGTTTATGTAGAAAGCCTGGTGGTGTGGCCAGTCGATAATGGTGGGTGATTAATAAAAGTACAAATTCGCCATAATGTTTTTGTTGTTTATTTTTGTGTGAAAGTGAGGTGAAAGAAAAACTAAAACCGGTATTCACTTTCTTTTTCTCCAAATTTGTATTAGTAAATTCTTAGATTTTCTTGTTATTGTCACTCTATAAAACACATTACTGGCTTGTGAATCTGTTAAGTATAACATTTTTAAAACTTAAAAAAATTATTGCACTAAATGTCTTTTCAATAGTTCGTGTTTCTGTAGTACGCAACACCGAGTTCGCTACCTCGGAACACTTTGTCTACTACGTGTCTGTCGTTTATTGTGTCGAGAAGTGTAGTAGATTTAAAGCTCCATTATTACAGTTACAAATGTCATATTTCTCTATTTTTATACGTATTAATGATAAATAACTACACATTAATTGACCCCGTACATATGTTTACTCAACTCGAGAACCTTGCTCCTGGGGGTAAGCAGGAGTCCTCCATTTACTGTCCTCCACATGAATCGTGTCACGTTTGCTGACCCTACCCGTGGTGGTTTTCAGCATCCTTCCCAAGGATATTTTGGTATTTAATGATTTTCCAATAAAATAATTCTACTAGTGAATTTAATTATTTTGTGTACTTAATATGGGCTTGCACTAAAAATACAATCTTTATATTTTGACACAAAATTTAATAAATACCTTCGACTGTAAACTGCTGTTATGAAACTAGCGGAAATTATTTATTTTAAAATACATGCAGTTTATAGTATTCACTCTTATCCCTTGACATGAGTCGTCTTTGTATTAAGATGCTCGAGGTAAAATCCATTCATTTTGTTTGATGACTATTTACACATGATACACCATGATACCACTGATGATTGGTTGTTTTTCAGAGACTATTTTCAACAAGTGGTAAAGACCAGTCTACAATTATTGTATAGTCTGCAGACAGAAGCCAGATGAAGGCGCCCACCCTCCATCGCCGATACCACCGTCCTGACACCTATTGTGTTAAACGGACAATTATTTATAATGGATTTTATAATTAACTGGACATCATTAATTAGACATGCACACTGTCAATTAGCTCAATTAGACTTCTCGGTTGGGTGGACTTGCCTCATGTTAACACTCCCCTGTCAGTGACGAACCAACTGCAGATTAATAACACATGTGCCCGGCTCGGATTCTTCTGCGTTAGAGCCCAGGATCTTACTTACACTGTTATCTCCCTTTCTTCGTTCTCTGTGTGGACCGCTTCTCCGGATCGATGACTCTTTTCTGACGTGGAGTTTGTTTCTTTTGTCTGTAGTGTAACGGCATCATCATTAAGGGTTCAAACGTCATCAGTCTATAAATACGGAAGTTAATGTCTTTCAAATATGCAACAAAGTAAGCTCTATATATTGGCCAGACGTTTAAAAAAAAAAGAATGAGAAGCATGGAAATAGTCATTTTTTTCTTACTTTTTTCCATTAAAAAAGTTCGATTTCAAAACTTACGACTTACAAAATATTTTGTTTGTATATATTTACTATTCTTATGTAATATACACAATCTTCACGTTTCATCCAAATATTGTACTTACTTCAAAGTTATTACTTTTTGTCACGCTGTGTTGGGCTTACGATCGTCATGAAATGATGTGTTGATGTTGTAGACATTTCGATTTTGATAATTTTTAATAGTCACTGAGAATTAAACAAAACCGTTTTCTACTTAAATTATGTTTCTGTTATGTTTCTTTTAACTCAGTAAAACAGTTTTTACAATAATAGTTCAAGAAAGTTTGTAATTATTATTATTATTATTATTATTATTATATATGTTTTATACATGCAGGTTTCAAAATATTTATATTTCTCATGCCGCCAACATACTAAATTACATGGACATGTTGCTATTTCACAAACTATCAACTTTGAACTCTCGTCCCCCCCCCCCCCCCCACCTCCCACACACACACAGACACAAACAACACAAAATAATACACGATCATGAAACAATGATCAAACACTAAAAGTGAGTTTCAAATAACAAATAAAGTGAATATCTAAAAGTCAAAACAAACGAGAAAAGGTCACACAAAAAAAAGAACAACTAAAAGGTCACCTAATCCACTGATCACTACGAATTTAAGATATTCTGTATCGAAGACCTATTTAGTACTACACTACTATTATCTTCAACAATTAAATGCTATCTTTTGTTACACTTTCACTGACTATTAAACTAAATTGTATTCTACTTAAATTATGTTTCTGTTATTAATTATTTTAATCATAAAATGTGGTATTATATAGAAAAAAAAAGAAAAAAAAAAGAAGATAAAAGTATTGACTGTAATAGAATATCCTTGGCTATACTAATTTGTATTTCGATTCCTAGACATGTTCCCTCGTCATAAAAACTCTTTTATTTAATATAAATCATATCTAGGTCAATATACATTTAAAAGCATACACCCTGTGAGGAATAATTTCACGGGTGTTGTTAAGTTCAAAGTGTGCTCTGTGGGAATATCCAGTTAGTAGCTAAGCGAAGTAAAGCGCATTCATTGGAAAACATTGTCAATGATTCGTGAAATTCCGCAACACGTCGTTCGCGGCGCTCGTGCAGAGTCGGGCGGGCGCGCGCTGTATTCGCCGACCAACATCTCCTACACCTGTCCACATTATATCACTCCTTAAAAAACTACAAACAGGTTATCAATCAACACAAATTATTTTTCCAGCCTCTACTCTTGTGTACTCTTTTATCGTTTCGCTCCATAGCAATACTCCCTTTTTTTCGCATAGAGAATGATTCTTGATTTTGATTAGAGAGTACAACCCAGCTAGCCCCGAAGTAATCACACGCTATTTATTATTTACCGCTAATGCCTAATTTTATCTTTGTTAAAGAATTACCTTCATGCCTTTTCCTCGATAAAAAACTGCTTCTGGTAAATGGAATGCGATACTGCAGGGAAAAATAAACCGTAGTTATTTCTAAAATCAAAATCTAAGAAAAAGAAACGCCTTCACAAAATAAACGAAGTAGTCTCTCGGAAACTTATTAAACTGAAAATATTTATTATTATTATTTAAAAAAAATTAAAGTTAAAGTTGCAGACCCTAGTTTCAGCCGGTGAAAAGAGACACTTAAGTTTGATTACTAGTATTCTAGAAACCTGCAACAACATTGGATGAAGTTACAATAGCGTGAAACAAGTCTGTGACGTTAAAACGGGGAAATACACTTAAAAAGTAGACTACAGCTCATTTCCATATCTGTTACTTCTCAGAGATACGTACGTTTTTTAAAATATGCATTTCGTGTTAAACATTTTAAAAGTTACTGAATTTTCCCCCAAATTTAAAATTTACCTATATTTCAGTTTTAATTTAACTTTTGAATTTTTTTGATTGGTTTTGATTTTAATTTTTGCATTTACATTATTTTGACACCCAGAAGCTGATGTATTTTTTTGTACTGGGATGTTGTTAAACATTCATTCATTCATTCATTCATTCCCAAGCTATATCACCGGAAGTAGCATAAAGGCAACTAACTATTGGAGCCAACAACAATAACTTTTAAAAGAACAACAATACATGTTTGAAACTCGGTACTCGCTTTCACAAAGCTTAACATGTATTAATATAAGATGCGCGTCCGTTGCTACATAAGTGAACTAACTGCTACTTTCGATCTTTAACTCCGCCCCCGGTGATAAAAACCCACCGGTTTAGCGGCAAGCAAGAACCCATTGGTGCTATCTCTTACACTCGATAAAATACTCGTCGATAACATCTAGGGTAAGGTGGCAAAACTTAACAGATATACTTACGTGTTCCTTTTTCCTTTTTTTTTGCAATTTAGATAATACGATTTTTAAATGAGAAACGTCAGGAAACCATCTAGAATTGTGGGAACGAGCTCTCTAATCGGGAGGCGGACAATGCGATGTGACATGGCGTAATCAGACTCACTGTTCCGATTCGTTTCAAATGTCACTAGTAACCCCACTGTCGGCAACACAGCATGTCCTCGCAGAAAGGCAGATTAAAATTTGTGTCATGGACCACATCGAAATCTAGCGCACACCGATAAGACTGCTAGTGAAACTTCAAACATTTCCAAAAAATGTGGTTACATATTTTAAGTTTTTTAATAAGTGAAGTGTCAAAAAACGCCCTAAAAACCCAACCATGAAAGAATAATAATAATACAAAAGCAAAAACCAACATAACAAATATATAACATAATATACATGTATTATGTACACAATTGTACTTTTCATAACACACATTTTTCTTATAGAATATACACAATGTACAGTTGATAACAAACATTTAATACATATTTTGTAATGTAAAGTATAATGTACTCTTAAATCTTTTAGAAAAAAATCAACTGAATATTTTAATTGGGCGACTTTTTTAACAATGAAAGTATACTTAATGACCAGCAGTATATTATATTTGTATATGATAAATTAAGAAACATTTTATGAACAGTTTGAATTATTAATGGTTATGTATGTACACATCGTTCGTTTTTACAACCCGACGGATACGATCATTTACTCGTAGTTGTATTCCATTTGCAAAACGGCGAATATTGTTATACCGAAATGAAAATGAAATCAGCCTCTAGGTCAACGTTATTTTTGTTCACGGTTTAGTTCTTTTAGCCTTGAGCTATTACCCGATAACATTTAATGATTCACGAGAGAGAGTACGATCCAAGGGTGTTTACATACTCTTATGCTTCATGTCCCTCTGTCTCCGGGTGGTATGTGTGAACCAATACGTACACTATACTACTACCGGTACATGTGTTTATGGCATCATAATAAACTTTTCACTTATTCAGTCAATATAATTATTCAGTCAATATAATTATAATTCCCTACACACGCGTTGTATCATACAGCAATACCCCACATATTGTAGGTGTTCGATTGATTGAAAACATATTTTATTGCATAACACACACACACACACACACACACACACACACACACACACACAAGGATTGGGCACAAGTTATCCAACTTACGACGCCCTCTCCTAGTTACAAACATTAAATTGTACAGTAATGGCGACTGAAATTTTCAATAAATATATAATAATAATAATATATAAAGTAAAGTAAAGTAAACGTTTCTGAAAAACGATTGAATAAACTGAAAGAACAAAAAGGAAAATAAAATAAATAGAAGTAATTGATGGTTTATCAGTATTCATTATTAACATTTTATCTTCTCAGATAGCCCAGCTGGTAAGTGATAACTATACAATAGTAAAAAGTAACAACAAATAAATAAATGATTCCGCACCACGAGATAATATTTTCTTAGTCAAATCGTTGTGTCTGTTTAATGTATTTGTGAACATGTTCAAATATTTGTTTATTGGTATCACTATTAAACGTATCTCGACCGTTTAATATCAGTTGAAGATTAATTGGTTCAAAACTGTTTAGAGATGTTAAAAGAATTTGTCTTTGCTGGTTATAAAATTGACATTCAAAGAAATAATGATGAGTGCTATCAGAGTAATGTCCACAATTACATGAGGGATCCATAGAAACACCACAACGATACAGATCTGCATTTAAGGTACGACAGGCATGTCTTAATCTGGTATGTAAAACATTTTCTTTTCGATTTCCGCATAAATAGAATGAGGGTACTTTGTAAACATCTGATGCTACTGCTTTTTTAAAAGATTAAATTCGTTCACAATTTTGTAGACTATTCCAAAGATCAATTTTTGAAAGTATAAATGACATTTTTAACTCATTTGTTCTAGCAAAAGGAATATAGATATATCGGTTTGGTTTCTCAGACTATATACGTTGTTCAGCCCTAGGTGGTGCGCTGCTGGCTAAAACGTCAGGAGCCAGACCATTCATTATTTTGAACATAGTAGACAATATTTTGGCCTTTCGGCGTTCAGATAGTGTAGCCATCCATGTTTTTAAATAGAATGCGTTTCTAGATGCAAACAGTAATAGACCGGTTATTATCTTTGCTGCTTCAATTCGAACTTTTTCAAAAATTTCAGAATCTATTACTAAGCACCCATCCCAAACGTCAGATGCATAATCAAGTACTGTTCGAATATACGTTGTGTTTATTTGCATCAGTATTTGTCGATCCAAAGAGTATTTGCATTTCCTTAGGACAGAGGTCATAGTTGCAGCTGATTTACATATATTTTGAATGTGATTTGCCCATTTTTCATCATTTGTGAAAGTTAAACCTAACTACTTATGTGTTTATGTTATATTAATAGGGGTGATACCAAAATACAAATTGGTTACTTGAGATGAGTTGATGTTAGTTTTAGCACTACGTGAGTTTTATCAGGGTTGAAAGTGACTAGCCATTGCTTTGACCATATGTGCAATTTCTGTTAATTTTCATTAGGATTAGATTCTGTAATCGTTATGTTGTTTGATGCTGCTGTTAAACTAGTGTCATCTGCAAATAATCTGGTTACACAGTTAAGTTCATCAACAATATCATTGACGTATACTAAAAAGTGTAATAGGCCGAGTACTGAGCCTTGGGGTATTCCGGCCGTTAGTGCACCATAGTTGGATAAAGAACCATGAATAAAATCTCTTTGTGTTCTGTTTGATATATAATTTCTCATCCATTCAGGTAGATGTCCGGTAATACCGTAATGTTCTAGTTTATAAATCACGCCTTTGTGCCATACTCTATTGAAAGCTTTGGACATGTCGCAAAAAACTGCACAAAAATACTCCTTATTGTCTAGAGATTCACATATTTTGGTATACAATTCTATTAATTGACACAAGGCGCTATGATTCGGACGGTAAGCACACTGAAATTTATAAAAGAAATTGTTGGATATAAATTTGGGTTTTTTGTTTTTTTATAAAGGTACTTAAATAAATTCTTTCACATATTTTCCCGACACAACTAATTAATGAAATTGGTCCATAATTTGTAGGATAGCTCTTGTCACCTTTTAAAAAAAATAATGGCTTTACATGAGCAATTTTCCATTTAGTAGGAAATATTGATAAGAGAAGTGATTTATTAAATAATAGCTGGAGTGGATATGCTACAGAAATGACTGACTTATTTCATCGGGACCATATGCTTTATTTAGAGCCAAAGATTTAACAATATCAACAACGTCTTGAACGGTTATATTTAATGTCTAATTTATCCATACACCGTTTTTCGAAATGAAGCAGCATTTTATTTTCTTGGTCTACCGACGAAACTCATATGAAATATATGATTAATACTTCTGCTTTTTCAATGTCTGTAAAACATGAGACTACGTTTTTTTTCTGGGTTTGTTGGATATAAAATCTTTTTTATAAAGGTGCTTAAATACAATTCTTTCACATATTTTTCCGACACAACTAATTAATGAAATTGGTCTATAATTTGTAGGACAGCTCTTGTCACCTTTTTAAAGTAATGGTTTGGAGTTCATAAAAAAAGCATATATTGCCAATACGTTGTTTTATTTTCAGAGCATAATTCTGTAAGTTTACTGTTTAGTGTTTTTGGTATATCTTTCCTTGGCTATTTTTTTTTCATATTGTTTACTTTATTTCTTCGATTTAAAGGTATCTGATTGGATCATGCATGGTAATGAGCTGTACAGCAAAGCATCCCGTCCAATTAATGTACACTGTCGAAACCAATTTCTACTTATGGTGAATATGGTAACTATTTAAATTGTTTATTGCAATGCATTGCCTCTTTTAGTCGTTTAATACATCACAGTGGCAGACTTACGTTTTTAGGATATGTAAGAAATAGAATAGTTTACTACACTCTTATAACTGTAGTTTAAAAACATATCGATCTTCCTCTCGCTCATTTGATTCGTTTTGAGACAATTTGTTGTAAAAGAATGGTATCGAGCATTCATATACTGTTTTATGTATACATTATACAATTGCAATACTGTTTGTTGTTGGGGTTTTGCGAGTGTAGACTATTAAATTTAGGAATAGGCCCATATACCTTTTAGTATCGAACTGTCCCTTCTTTAAACATTTCCTAGATCAGTCGATGAAAAGGATCAAACTTTCAAAATATGAATGTAACAGAAAAATCAACTTCCACTGAGGGGATTCGAACTAGGGACTCTCAATAGTAGAGTCCAGCGCTCAACAAACTGAGCTAATAGGGAAATACCCACTGGCTACTGCCAGAAACACTTTATACCAACACTACTGCACGGACAATCATGAACATTTAAAATATAATACATGTATCTTGGTAGGATTTTTCAAGTTTTGTTTGAGTTCAAGTACTAAATTTTTCCCGATCGCCGTGATGTATGCACAAGGCCATCACGACTGTGACTGTTCACCTGGCAAGAAGACAGAATTTGGTGTATCTAAATGGTCATCTATACAGATCGATGGTCAAACAGCTCAACGTTGTTCAACATTGATTTGAGCAAGAATCAGTGTTTCAGTTAAGAGTATATAAAGAGTATGTCACTTCAGAAATATCTCCTATAATGTCATGGGTAAAAGCTATAAGATCTGATATAAAATTCATCAACATAAGTGGTTACAGAGAGAGTCACAGAAGAAAACATTGTCTACACATATGACAATGCTGAAACCCTATTAATGTCCAAGTACGCTGTCCTGGGTATGTTGTTTAGCTGGCCGAGCTTTCTTTCCGGGACAGAGATTCGTATATTATTTTGAGGGAGGAAAACCTGCAGTAGCCACGTGACCTTCTCTTTACAAAATACAAGAATGCCATATTTTTGTTTTGTACTTGAAACAGTCAGGACATGCAATGGTTTTTGATACACCAGTTATGAATCGGTACACTTACAGTGAGTGGAATAAGTCGGTTCTAGGGCTAGTGAATGTCAAACATTTAGTCATTCTGCCATAATAATAGTCTCAGATAGAAAACCCGCTACATTTGTTTTTAGTAGTAGCAAGTAGCAAGTGACCTTTTATATGCACCATCCCACAAGCAGGCTAGCAGTTACCACGACCTTTCGCATACTAGTCGTGATGCACTGGTTGGAACGAGATATAGTCCAATGGACCACCGGCGGGGATCGATCCTAGACAAAGCGAGTATGAGCCGAGTGCTACATCCCGCCCGTTCTGTGACAAGCCAATACCTATCAGACCTTCGGCAGACTCATTGGGTCTTCCCTGTCCCAACAAATACCCCACGACTGGCATATCAAAGGCCGTGATATGTTCTGTTCTATCTATGGGAAAATGCCTACATAAGACCCCTTGCTGCTATAGGAGAAATGTAGCAAGTTTCCTCTAACACAAGGTGTCAGAATATCAACAGTTTAACATCCAATAGCCGATGATTTATAAATCAATGTTCTCTACTGGTGTTGTTACACACACAAAAAAAAAGTTTAACTTTATGTACGAAACAGGGAACCAGTCTATTCAAGTGCTGCTGTCTCGTGGTACTGCGTGAAGCCGCCAGGAGGCGCTAAACGTTATATGGAGATAACATCGAAGATGCGCTGATGCGTGGAACCCTTACCGTTCTTGACAAATTTATTCCACTAATTTATAGCGCTGTACAAAACGAAGAAAGCCTCTCAGATACGCGATGCTAACGATATAGGCAAACATTATTTAATAGGACGTCACGGCTTGTACATCTTTCTTATATTCCGGGCGTCATGTGTACTTGTCAGACATTTCAAGTGACCACATTTTTGTTTCTAAATATTTTCCCCTCACTTTTGTTCAATTCAGCAATTTTATACTTATTTTGTCTTATATGTTGACTATTTCAAGCGAATAAGCAATTTACAAATTTTTAATTTTTTTCTATTTTTTATTTATTTATTATAATTTTTTTTTTTTATAACTGTTTATTTTTTCTTGACCATTCCCTTGTTGACAAATATCAACCCATGCAAAGGGAGAAGACATGGGTTGTTACAGTATTTTTTATATATAATTTATACACACATAATGTAGTTACTACTTTATAGGCAGACTTAATTAAAATAATATATTCACAAGGACCTGGATTTTAACAAGTATCTGGAGTAAATGAAAGTATATAATGATATATGAAAATGAGAGAGAGAGAGAGAGAGAGAGAGAGAGAGAGAGAGAGAGAGAGGGGGGGGGGTAGAAGAAAAACAAATATGCACACACATACACACACACACACACGCACGTGTTTTGATTATGTACATATTTATCATTATTTATAACAACATTTCAGTGGTCTGTAAAAGGAAGTAGGATATACAATAGGCATACAGATATGAAGGTATTTTTCTTTACATCAATTTCACGTGACCTGTTGGGGCTGATGAAAAGAAATGAATGAATAAAAGTAATTTTAAGATTATATATCAAATAGAGAATGGTACATTGCCCACTTGGTAACGAATTTATTAAAGTAGTTTTTACTGTAGTGAATATGTTTCTCAATCAGGTATCTTTGTTTAACTTCGTTTTGGAAATGAGTAATGTTTAATTCTAATAACAGCCAATCTCGTGGTGTTGCTATATTAATAAATAACAATTTTGAATATAAAATACATCAAGTATTTAGAGGAGACGGCAGAAATTTACTTATTGTGGATATAACTATTTACGATATACGTATAACATTAGTAAACCTATATGAACCAAATTCAGACAGTCCAGACTTTTACAAGCAAGTTCTACAAGAAGTAAAAGCTCTTAAAAATAAATATTATATTTTTGGTGGAGATTGGAATCTTGAATCAGATTGATACACATAACTACATAAATGTAAACAATCCAAAAGCTCGCGATGAAGTGTTAGATATAATAGGTGAATTAGATCTTGTGGACATCTGGAGAGATCATAATCCCGAACTACGTAATTACACATGGAGGAAGAATAACCCAATAAAACAAGCTCGATTAGATTTTGTTCTAATATCAGAAATGTTGTATTCTTATGTCCTTAACTCCAATATACATTGTGGATATAGAAATGATCATTCTATTATAAGTCTAAATCTCGAATTCAGTGAAAACGAAAGGCACAACACCTATTGGAAATTTAATAATTCACTCTTAAGAAATAAATCTTATATATCAATAATAAAAAAAGTTATTTCTGATGTTAAGAGACAATATGCCGCGTCTGTCTATAACTTGGATACTATTGATAATATACCCCAACTTAAATAAATTTTACAATTAATGATCAATTATTCCTAGAAGTATTACTTATGGAAATTAGAGGAAAGGCAATTTCATACTCATCGTATTTGAAAAAAGAAAACTGTAAACTAGAAAAACAGCTGATTGAAAAAATAGAGATATTAGAAAATAGCGAACAATTAGATTTTTAAATTATACAGACAAAAAGAAAATACTTAGAAAGCCTGCGTGAAAAGAAAATGGAGGGTGTCTACATCAGATCTAGAGCCAAATGGATAGATGAAGGTGAAAGAATTTCTAACTATTTCTGTAACTTAGAAAACAGGAACTTTATTAGCAAGTCTATAACTCAAATTGAGAAAAAAATGATGGTTCTATCGTTACAAATAAAAATGAACTTATGCATGAGACAATTTTTTTTTAATGAAAACCTCTATTCTTCAAAAGAACATACGATAGCTGATGCCTACATGACTTATTTTTAGGTCAAGATATAAATAAACTTAACAGAGAACAAGCAGACTCTTTAGAGGGTTTATTGACATATGAAGAATTATCAAATGCTTTAAAATGTACAAAGAACAATAAAACTCCAGTCTGACGGTTTCTCTGCCGAATTTCTTTTATAAAAAAATAGGAAAGATATTGGTTATTTTGTTCTTAGATCTGTGAATTATGCTTTTATTAATGGTGAATTATCTATAACACAGAAACTTGGAATAATTACCTGCATACCCAAAGGCGATAAACCCAAACGTTTTCTAACTAACTGGCGTCCCATTTCACTCTTAAATATTGTTTATAAATTAGCATCAGCCTGCATATCAGAAAGACTAAAAGGGGTCCTCCACATTCTCATAAGTGAAGATCAAACTGGGTTTATGTCACATAGATACATCGGTAACAATCTAAGGATCCTGTATGATATTTTGTATTATACTGAATCCCAAAATATTCCAGGAATGTTTCTAAGAGTAGATTTTGAAAAGGCATTTGATACGATTTCTTGGTCATTTTTACATAAAACTCTTGATTTCTTTGGATTTGGAGAAGATATTAAACGATGGATTTTTGTGTTCTATAAAAATATTAAATCCAGTGTTATAGTCAACGGAAATGTATCATCATCCTTTAACATTTACAAAGGATGCAGACAAGGAGACCCATTATCTCCGTATATATTCCTCCTCTGTGTAGAAATTCTTGCAGAGCTTATTCGTAAAAATAAGAATATTAAAGGCATTTCAATAAACAGCAAAGAATATCTTATTTCACAATACGCTGATGATACAGATTTTATACTTAATGGTAGCAGAACATCTTTTGAAGAAATTATAGCAACTTTAAATGGATTTGCGGATTTATCAGGACTAAAAATAAATTATGATAAATCTGAAGTTATTTGTATTGGTTCCCAAAAGAATAGTTCAGTAAGATATTTACAACATTGAAATCTAAAATGGAATCCTCCAACTTTTAAAGCACTTGGAACTATCTTTAGTACTGATATTTCTGAAATAACTAAACTTAATTACAACTCTAAACTGTTTGAAATTAAACCGATTATAAATAGATGGATGAGAAGATTTGTAAAACCACTTGGCAGAATAGCTATAATAAAAGCCTTATTAATATCTAAACTCAACTATTTACTCTTAACTTTACCAAACCTCACTAAGTCGTTTCAGTGTGAATTAAACAAAATATTATTCAGGTTTGTATGGAACCAAAAACCAGATAGGATAAAACGACTAACTGTATGTAAACCTGTTAAAGAAGGAGGCCTCGGTATGATAGATATATTTAATTATATCAAGGCTTTAAAGATTGCCTGGATTCGAAAATTGGAAACGAAAGATTCAAATGGAAACCTATTTTATTTGCTTATTTTCCTCAATTTCGTAATATTTCTGTATTTGGTAACGACTTCCCCTCAAAATGTTTAAAAAAATGTAAATAACCTGTTTTGGAAGGACTGTATTCAGGCTTTTATTTTGGGAATGTAAAGTTGTTCAGCTTTTTGGAACAATTTTCTGAATTGGTTATTAAAATCTTGTAATCATATATTTAACCTAAATTTATCATTTGAATTTGTTATATTTGGATGTAAAAGTAATACTAAAACAGATAATATTTTTGATTTATTATTATTGTTAACTAAGTATTTTATATATAAATGCAAAGTGCAAAATGTACAGCAATTTACAAATTAGAGGCAATATAAAAACAACAACATATTTTAGAGTTATACATTTGTATATTATCCAGTAATATTTTATTTCATTATATATTTTTTTAAATTAGATTTCAATCGATTTTTTAGGAATCAGCTTTGTGCATGATTAATATTTTCTGAACTAGTTTATAAACCCATTTAACTGTCCATATCGTCCTAGCCTACATAGCACGATATACTAATTACAACACGGAAAGGACTAAATCTCAACGAATACGGTAACCAAAGTCAATTCAGTCCAATCAGTTCACGTGCTTTGTAGTCCAGTGTTAATAATACAAAAGTAATTAAATAATCATCTTTAAAATAAACAAATTAATTAGGAAGTATTACCAGAAAATGTGACACATGATATGTATTATTGATTTTTAATTTTACTTTTTTTTTTAAATCCTCTAAATGGTACATTAAAAACCTAGGGTTTTTTGTAGGCCTATGTGTGCTGACATTAATGACGCGTTTTGTATCATTATTTAATGCAAGCAGTCGGAGTACGTATATCTCTTGTCATGTCAAATGCAAAGAACAACAATGATATGTATTACGATATTAGGCGGTTATTTCTTAAGTTAAGAAACTTTGTCCCTTAAATATTTCCTAGATCATCCGATCAAAAGGGTCAAATTTTCAAAATATTTATGTAACAGAAAAATCAACTTCCACTGAGGGGATTCGAACCAGGGACTCTCAATAGTAGAGTCCAGCGCTCAACAAACTGAGCTAATAGGGAAATACCCACTGGCTACTGCCAGAAACACTTTATACCAACACTACTACACGGACAAACAGGAACATTTAAAATATAATACATGTATGTATCTTGGTAGGATTGCCACATACAACAGGAATTGGATGCTGCCGAAATTTTGGGTGGAAATTGGAACGAAAATTAATTATCATGTTTATCTTTCCCCAAGTTGGGGTTTACGTATAGTTTAAAAAAGAAACAAAAACAAGTAACTCTCTCCCACCCTCCTCCCGCTCCCACCCTGAACAACCAAACAAATAAAACCTAGGATTTTTATTAAGCTGTAAATGGGTTACTATTATTCAGTAAACCCCTCTTTACGAGACACATGCGTGCGCAACTAAAACAAGCAATACGTTCCGCATGCACCAAAAGCTGCATTCCTGAGGACTGACTGTGTTTATACACTTCGACGTCTTGAATGGACCAATAAACCAGAATTAACGAGACTAATAACATTGCCAATACCAAGACACTGGGGATATTGAGACTGAAATTCCACATTAGTGAGTGCTTATGAAATGGCATCCTTACATCATGTTTGTTGATAGTAAGCGTGCAAGCCCCGAACGTTGAAAAACAATGTTTAGATTTGTGAATGTGACTACAGATTTCGTTAATATATCATAAATGGTTGTCAGACACCACATTAGTTGTTGGTGCAGCTGTCTTTTGACACGTCTAACCATGACACCATTTGCTAGTAAAATATAAAAGAGTACATTGCATAAACTATATTTAAAAAACCCCAGCTAGACATAATATAAAACTTTCACGCCATTCTCTACAAGGTGTGAGCAAGAAGCAATAGTAAGTAAGTTGACAAGATTTGTTTAATTTTCACGTCTTTCTTGGTCATTTGTGAGCAAGAAACAATAGTAAGTAAGGTGACAGGATTTGTTTAACTTTCACGTCATTCTCGGTCAGCTGTGAGCAAGAAACAATAGTAAGTATGGTGACAAGATTTGCTTAACTTTCACGTCATTCTCGGTCAGCTGTGAGCAAGAAACAATAGTAAGTATGGTGACAAGATTTGTTTAACTTTCACGTCAATCTCGGTCAGTTGTGAGCAAGAAACAATAGTAAGTATGGTGACAAGATTTGTTTAACTTTCACGTCATTCTCGGTCAGTTGTGAGCAAGAAACAATAGTAAGTATGGTGACAAGATTTGTTTGTCATTCTCGGTCAGTTGTGAGCAAGAAACAATAGTAAATATGGTGACAAGATTTGTTTAACTTTCACGTCATTCTCGGTCAGTTGTGAACAAGAAACAATAGTAAGTATGGTGACAAGATTTGTTTAACTTTCACGTCATTCTCGGTCAGTTGTGAGCAAGAAACAATAGTAAGTATGGTGACAAGATTTGTTTAACTTTAACTTTTAATTCTCAGCAATATGTGAGCAAGAAACAATAGTAAATAAGGCAACAAAATCTGTCTAACTTTCACGTCATTCTCGGTGAGATATGAGCAGTAGTAAGTAAGGAAACAAGGGTTGTTTACCAACGCCCCGACACAGTGTTTAGTCAGCGGATATTGAGTATCAAACACGTCATTCTCGGTGAGATATGAGCAGTAGTAAGTAAGGAAACAAGGGTTGTTTACCAACGCCCCGACACAGTGTTTAGTCAGCGGATATTGGGTATCAAACACGTCATTCTCGGTGAGATATGAGCAGTAGTAAGTAAGGAAACAAGGGTTGTTTACCAACGCCCCGACACAGTGTTTAGTCAGCGGATATTGGGTATCAAACACGTCATTCTCGGTGAGATATGAGCAGTAGTAAGTAAGGAAACAAGGGTTGTTTACCAACGCCCCGACACAGTGTTTAGTCAGCGGATATTGGGTATCAAACACGTCATTCTCGGTGAGATATGAGCAGTAGTAAGTAAGGAAACAAGGGTTGTTTACCAACGCCCCGACACAGTGTTTAGTCAGCGGATATTGGGTATCAAACACGTCATTCTCGGTGAGATATGAGCAGTAGTAAGTAAGGAAACAAGGGTTGTTTACCAACGCCCCGACACAGTGTTTAGTCAGCGGATATTGGGTATCAAACACGTCATTCTCGGTGAGATATGAGCAGTAGTAAGTAAGGAAACAAGGGTTGTTTACCAACGCCCCGACACAGTGTTTAGTCAGCGGATATTGGGTATCAAACACGTCATTCTCGGTGAGATATGAGCAGTAGTAAGTAAGGAAACAAGGGTTGTTTACCAACGCCCCGACACAGTGTTTAGTCAGCGGATATTGGGTATCAAACACGTCATTCTCGGTGAGATATGAGCAGTAGTAAGTAAGGAAACAAGGGTTGTTTACCAACGCCCCGACACAGTGTTTAGTCAGCGGATATTGAGTATCAAACACGTCATTCTCGGTGAGATATGAGCAGTAGTAAGTAAGGAAACAAGGGTTGTTTACCAACGCCCCGACACAGTGTTTAGTCAGCGGATATTGGGTATCAAACACGATAGGTTCTAGGTTCTCACACATATCAGGGATGGACCCAGAATCATGTAAGGAAGGGGGCGACAAAAATTCTAAACAGGACAATTTGAGTGTCTCGAAGGGAAATGAGCCGACCTCCCAAAGGGTGCGAGATATATAGGGGTTCGAGGGCATGTTCTCCGGAAAGTTTTAAAATAAATATGCTCAGAGACGCGATTTTGGAACAGTTTGCGTTGTATATGTATATAAAAAAAAACCCACTTCAATCCCCACCCCTGGATCCGCCAATGCATATATATATATATATATATATATATATATATATATATATATATATATATATATATATAAAATATCTAGCATATTGTGGATCCGAACTCGAATCTTAACAAAGAGCAGAGTTATCGACCACAGACGAGTTTTACCAACAGAAAAAGGGACCCGTGATGTGACGAATGAGACATAACAATGATGAAGTAGACTGGAGATGATTATACAACGGGTAATATAGCGCGACGTCTTCCAAGCGGTTGTACTTTTTACTGCGCTTTTATTTAACTGCTAAAATTGGGGGACGGAGAGTTAACATTGCCGTGCTACGAGTTATTGCACTGTAATTGTTCTTCGCTTAGAACACGGCTTTTGAAGAAATATTACACATATAAAAGAGACATAAGAATGCAAGTTAGGCGTGCCAGCAGTGCTGGATTGTGCACGAGTGTAAGAGTACGGCGACATTACACGTATGTCTGATGGCGGCCAGTTCTGAGGCGATACACCGCGATGGGTTTGCCAGGCTCCCCACAGGACCACTCCGTCCACGTGAGAATGTAATTGGTAGGCTTTATAGCAATTCCCAAATATGCAATACTTCTTGGCCTCGCTTTGTGCCTTCAATTATTAGCCTGTAAATCTGTCGGGAGTCGTTAAAACGAGAATGCAAATGGCTTTTCGGTTTATTCACATTGTGTGGAGAACGTAGAGGTTTTTTCAGACGCGCTGTAGGGGATAACCTAATAAACTGTTGTGTAATATTGCTGCTGAAGACGCAGTTAAAGATGTATTGTCCTCGAAAACATTGTATGGTATCTATGCTTGAAATGTAAGATTTTCTTCTTATTTAGAACATTTATTTGTTTACACCCGAGAGCACCAAGTATTTTTAACAAATAGCATAGCATTTTACAAACTACTTGCAAGTAAAATCAGAACTACGTTCCAAAAGCGGGGTTTCTTTTGCTAAATGTTTGCAAACTATTTTCAATGGTTCCCAAAGTGGTCATTCGATTTAACGTGTAGCGTAAAAACCAGTCCAGCAAACGTTAGCGACAGTCGGCTGGCTGTACTTACCCCAGATGACAAACATAAAATTTGCTATAACCCATTGACGTGTTACATTTCCCTCTTCATTAATGAAGATAAGTGTATCAGATTTTATAAGATGGAGTTCATATATACCATTGTGAACATTTAATACCAAACATAACCTTACAGCATCAGTTTTGATATCCATATCACGATAACAAATAGAGAATAATACTACATGAGTGGCCGTTAGATAGCATTTATCTTACGAGTTGTTTATGTAGAGAATATTACATGAGTGGCTGTTAGATAGCATTTATCTTACAACGAGTTGTTTATATCGAGAATACTACATGAGTGGCCGTTAGATAGCATTGGTCTTAAAACGAGTTGTTTATATTGAGAATACCACATGAGTGGCCGTTAGATAGCATTGGTCTTACAACGAGTTGTTTATATCGAGAATACCACATGCGTGGCCGTTAGATAGCATTGGTCTTACAACGAGTTGTTTATATCGAGAATACCACATGAGTGGCCGTTAGATAGCATTGATGTTACAACGAGTTGTTTATATCGAGAATACCACATGAGTGGCCGTTAGATAGCATTGGTCTTACAACGAGTTGTTTATATCGAGAATACCACATGAGTGGCCGTTAGATAGCATTTATCTTACAGCGAGTTGTTTATATCGAGAATACTACATGAGTGGCCGTTAGATACCGTTTATCTTACGAGTTGCTTTAAAACGTATCTAACGAGGGAAAGCGAGTTGGATACGTTTTTAAACAACGAACTGTAAGATAATTTTAAAGCCTTTTCTAACGAAAACCTATTTACGGCCCTTTCGCTTATAGTTAACTTGTGGGTCACAGATACCTCAATTTCAGATTAACTTGTACATCACGAAGTGATAAACTCGACCGTTCTTTTTTTTCTTCATTGGGTAGTATGGCATGTGTGTTCTGGTCATCACCTAAGAGCAGCCAGTCGTATGTGTTTAAAATGTTAACGCATGTACATGTGTTAGTAAATATGTTTTATAAAAACAAATAACGAATGATGTTCTCACTAACAGGTGTGTAAGAGACCTATTTAACTGCTAATAGTAGGTGAATGTTTAGTTTGACCCATATTAAACTGAAAAGGTGTCCCTCTGGATTGTTGTTCAGGAAGGTCTGAATTTAAAAATACACTATTAAAAAGACCTTTCATCACAGAAATGGCTGGGTTGTTAACAATAAGCGGGGTTTTCCTATGTTAGTACTTTCATTTGTTGCGCTTTAATTCTGTAAATACAAGTGATATACTTTGTTGAAATGTGTCGTTTCAATTTCTCAAACCTACACAAACATGAAGTAGTAAATAAATTTCACGATTAGAAAGCTTCACTCCACAAAATTATCGTAGTATGTAGGTATAGTCGTTTGGTTATATCAAGCACAATACACCACAATTTGGAAATAAACAAGCATAACATATACTTTTCAGATATTATAAATGAGATATTAAGCAGTTTTACTTGAAAAGGTTTCTAATATTCAGTATAATTAAAACGGTTAAAATGTCAATGAAATAATGTAAAACGTAACCAATATACACCCACCAAATTGTTCATAAAACTTTAAATATTCCAAATTCTTAGTCAATTTAGCAAGCTTTTAGTAGCATACCCATCATTAGTCCTCACACAAAACACTCGTGAATGTTTTAATCCAGGTTTTCTAAGTTTAATATATAATTTTAATTAATTAATCAATCGAAAAATAATAATGTGATCCAACCAATCTCTGTGAACGTACAGGGAAAAAGCATCATAAATTGGATAGATAGCTAGAAAATACGTTTTTTTTTATGAGCTTCCTCATCTATGACTTCATACTAAAAACAGATTTGTTCTAAAGAACCTTACGATTAGTGAAGCTTCAGACGAAGAGATGATAAAGTTGAAAGGTATGTAAGTAGTTAAACAGAAATCACACACTATAACCAACGACAATGTAAAACCATTGGCTGGCCACCTCTGGGACGGCGAGGATTTCATTCTGATTGGCTGATTATTCTGGGAGACATGGCACGGGCTCCCTAGGGTACTTTAAGGGCTGAGAATATATCTGGTGTCAGGGGGAGATCCCGGAAGTATGCCTGGCCTGGGACTGACGATACGACATTAATTGGTTCTGATTCGTTCTGGAACATTCACAATTAGTCCTGGTATGGACTACATGTAACCGAGTCCCGTGACGAAACGCGGGCAAATTAAACAGCATCGAGACTCGGCGGTGAGACGAACGGAATATGCATAGGATTGACTGGAGCGAGGTCAGAGCGAGATGAAACACACTCTCCACTGTTCACAGCGTAATAACGTGCGGCGATCCCAGATGGTCGTGACGTCACAGGATCAATAACAAAACGATATTAACTTTAATATCACACCCTGTACTGTTGCAGCACTCATCAACACGGAATTTTATTTTACACTGTGGGATTGGTAATTGAAAGATTCCTTTTATCAACATCTGACAAACGCTATTTTTTATACTTATATTCTAACCTCTTCTTCACTTGTAAAAAGATGACGATCAGGACATTGGTAGGTTTGCTAAAAAAAAAAAAAAAAAAAAAAAAAAAAAAAAAAAAAAAAAAAAAAATTAAGGGGATATAGACTCCCATAATTGTACTATTGTCGTGTTAAATTATTTAAAACTAAAGTGTTTTTGTTAATATTACATCTAATTCCCTTTCAGGTTTGTTTTTATTCAATTATTCAGGACAGAAAACAAACTCAAATCCTAACAAATTCCACATAAAACCTGCATCTAAAAGACATAAAGTTTAATTATTTAAATTCAAAATCAATTTCTGAATGTTTTGCATGCAAAATCTTTCTGCTGTAAAAGTGTTGAGATTGACGAAAAACAAAGAATAAGAAAAATGTTACTTGTGTTAATAAGATACCTGAATAGAAACCTACATACAGTTTTTAACACTTCCGGGTAACCAGCCATTCATCTTGTCAGACTATTCGATCTTTACCCTCACTTACCCAGCACCACTGTCACCATGGTCACTTAACAAGTTAGCAAAACATTAAAAATACCCACCATAATCTGTAGCAGATCAGAAAAACCCCCACATTCACACAGCACAGAAAGATATTGTCCATCTCTATAAAATGTCTACGACTGTTCTTACTGTTGAACTCTTGGTTTTATTTTAATTTTTATTATTTTATTTTACACAAGATGAGACGTAAATAAAGAATTTGTCTGTCTGTCTGTCTGTCTGTAAAAACATATGGTTTAATGAATCTGTTTCTTGTAGTACAGTAAATCGGACAGACTATGAGGGTAATTGTCTTATACTATATTCTTGTTACAGGGAGACCACATTCTGTTAATTTTCTCTATAAACTGTAAAATGTGCAAACCTTTATACACAAGTAAGTGAAGGAAGGAATGTTTTATTTAGCGACGCACAGCCGGTTATATGACGTCAGACATAATTATAGTTAAAGAACACACATATAATTAGTGAGAGATGAAACCTACTGCCGCCCGCTCTTTCCTATTTGCAGCAAGGGATCTTTTATATGCAGCATTCAACAGTCAGGGAAGTACATACCACAGACTTTGTATCACCAGTTGCGGAGCACTAGCTGGAAGTGAAATGGTCCAATAGGCCCAGCGATGGGGAGCGATCCTAGACCGACTGAAAATTAGACGAGCGCTTTACCACTGGGTTACGTCAATGTAGATATGCTCTGTACCATACATTCTCAAACTATGGGAACTGTTTAGTTTTTTCAGATATGTCTGAAAGCCACGTTACTGGAGACTCCGTCTGTAATTCAGACCCGGTCTCTCTGGTGTTAGAACACTTTAAAAATAAAGACTTTGAAAAAATCTCAACATTTGTAACGCAATGATTTTTGTAAGGGCTAGACTGTTAAAGTCTCGAGTCACTCAAACGTTTCATCATCTCGGGGCTAAGTCTCCATTCGAAACAGGTTTTTATTCAAAACTTCATTTTCATTTGAAACAACCTCTTATTCAGAATAGGTCTTTATTCAGAACTTCATTTTTATTCGAAACAAGCCTTTATTCAGAACTTCATTTTTATTCGAAACAAGCCTTTATTCAGAATAGGTCTTTATTCAAAACTTTATTTTTTATTCAAAACAGGACTATTAAAAATAGGTCTTTATTCAAAACTGTATTTTCATTCAAAACAAGCTTGTATTCAGAAGAGATCTTTATTCGAAACTTCATTTACATTCGAAACAAGCCTTTAAACAGAACATGTCTTTATGCAAAACTTTATCTTCATTCTAAACAAGCCTTTATTCAAAACCACGGTCTTTATTTAAAGCCATTCTTTGTTGAAAATCAGCAGCGGGTTGTTCAAACGTTGGTTAGCTTAACCAGTGGTTAACAGAAGTTTCCAAAACCAAGGACTGAATCAATACAAATAGTAATTAAAAACATAATGCTGAGACTTGATTTACAACAACCAAAAGTGTCCATTCTTAATCAAAGCTGAAATTAATTTTGCATTTGTGAAAAAATAATTTTAAAATATTGTACTAAGCCAGGGTTAATTTAACTATGCTTTGAACAACTGGACCCTGGTCTTACGGACTTTGTTAGATATGTCTATGCTATTGTTAATGTGTGGAGAGTCAGTAAATAAGTAATTAGTAGCGGACACACGCTCGTTTCCCGCACTAACGCCTCCGACATCACGTGGTCCTGCTTACGGCGAGACGATGATGAAGATTTGTTTTCAAGTTGTTTTTTCCTCCTTCCCGCTAGGCGCTTAATTCTCGTTTTATGATCTGTTTGGTTTTAGAAGACAGTTCTTGTCGCTTTACTGCCCACTAATGGGATAAACAGTTCTACAAGTACTTCCCTTCTCAGTGACGTCTTTATCGGTGGACGGGACCCTTGGCTTATACACCGTGTATGTGAGTGTGAACTACACGACGGAACTGAGGAGAGAAAAAAACCGACGACATGTGAATGATAGGTAACGACAGAAGCGTTATGTAAATTAAGATTATAGAAGCAATTTATCTGCCCGGGGTAGTTGGGGGTAAACTTCAAGAGGAACGGAACGAACGCGTCTCGAGTTCGCCAGCGCCAGCCTCAACGTACACGTCATCAAGTCTATCTTTATGCCTTGGCATTAGACGTAGATCTCACATTTAGATTTCAAAGTGGAAATTTATTGGTGAATGGGATAAAAAAAAAAAAAAAAAAAAAAAAAAAAAAAATATATATATATATATATATATATATATATATATATATATATATATATATATATATATATATATATATATATATACATGAAAAACAGAGACGAGAATCTGTGAATATACAAACCAATAAAACGATTTGTTGAAAATTACATGACATAAAATAGGGGTTTTGATAAAAGGCAGATTTTTGTGTAAAATAACATGATATATTCATAATGTTGCTATATAAATATATCGGTTTTGGCATAAACATTTGAACCTTTTTAAGTAGAGATATTCATTTGGTTCAACAGACAGAACATTCTAGTTTGAGATCCCAAGTAGTGTTATAATTAAACTCGCGGCCCCTAGGTTCAGCCTGTGAAAAAGGACATTTAAGTTTGGTTTACCTACAAAACTGTAACCCATTTGGGTAAAGTTACAATACAGTGAAACATGAGTCTGTGACGTAAAAACGGGGAAATACCCTTAAAAATAGACCAGAGTTCCTCTCCGTAACCATTACTTCCTTGACGCACGTGCGGGGTTTTTTTAAATATGAAAAATGCATTTTGCGGTATTAGAAACACTAGGATGACCAAAAACGTAATATGAGATTTCAGTGATCAAAAACGGCTCTAACAGTGAAAGATATATTGTTACATTAGAGTTGCACGTTTTGAAAGTATAACTTTTATATATTAC